>NC_058085.1:6691998-6991998 GCF_014858855.1 Bufo gargarizans
AAAATAGAGATACAATTTCAAAATTTCACTTTTTTGGCAGATTTTCCATTTTAATATTTTTTTTCAAGTAACAAAGCAAACAAAACTCAATATTTATGGCCCTGATTCTGTAGTTTACAGAAACACCTCATATGTGGTTGTAAACCGCTGTACGGGCACACGGCAGGGCACAGAAGAAAAGGAATGCCATACGGTTTTTGGAAGGCAGATTTTGCTGGACTGGTTTTTTTGACACCATGTCCCGTTTGAAGCCCCCCTGATGCACCCCTAGAGTAGAAACTCCAAAAAAGTGACCCCATTTTAGAAACTACAGCAGTTTTGTTGGTACTAGTTTAGGGTGCATGATTTTTGGTTGCTCTATATTACACTTTTTGTGCGGCAAGGTAACAAGAAATAGCTTTTTTGGCACCGTTTTTTTGTTTTTTGTTATTTACAACATTCATCTGAAAGGTTAGATCATGTGGTAATTTTATAGAGCAGGTTGTCACGGACGCGGCAATACCTAATATGTATACAATTTTTTTATTTATGTAAGTTTTACACAATGAATTCATTTTTAAAACAAAGTTTTAGTGTCTCCATAGCCTAAGAGCCATAGTTTTTTCAGTTTTTGAGCGATTATCTTAAGTAGGGTCTCATTTTTTTGCGGGATGAGATGGCTGTTTTATTGGCACTATTTTGGGGTGCATATGACTTTTTTATGCTTGCTATTGCACTTTTTGTGATGTAAGAAAACAAAAAATAGCTTTTTTTTAAACCGTCTTTATTTTTATTTTTTTACGGTGGTCACCTGAGGGGTTAACTCATGTGATATTTTTATAGAGCCGGTCGATACGGACACAGCGTTACCTAATATGTATACTTTTTTTTTATTTATGTAAGTTTTACACAATGATTTCATTTTTGAAACAAAAAAAATCATGTTTTAGTGTTTCCATAGTCTAAGAGCCATAGTTTTTTCAGTTGTTGGGCGATTATCTTGGGTAGGGTCTCATTTTTTGCGGGATGAGATGACTGTTTGGCACTATTTTGGCGTACATGCGACTTTTTTTATCACTTTTATTACCTTTTTGGGAAGTAAGGTGGGCAAAATTTCAATTTTCTCAGTTTTTATTTTTTTATTTTTATGGCGTTCACTGTGCGGGAAAAAGTAACATGACCGTTTTATAGATCCAGTCGTTACGGACGCAGCGATACCAAACATGTGTAGGGAATTAAATTTTTTTCATTTTTAATCAGTGATAAATGTGTTTTTAGATTTTTAAATTTTTTCACTTTTTTAAACTTTTTTTTTTACCCAGACCCACTTGGTTCTTGAAGATCCAGTGGGTCTGATGTCTGTATAATACAGTACAGTACAATATATATTGTACTGTACTGTATTTTACTTACACTTTGTCTGAACAGATCTATGCCTTTAGCACAGATCTGTTCAGCACCATGGACAGCAGGAAGCCTGAGAAGGCGTCCTGTTGCCATGGGAACCTTCCCTGTCTGCGAAGTTGTGGCCACAACTTCGCAGACGGGGAAGGGTAAGGACTGGGGCTCCCTCCCTCTGTCACCCCATCCTGTCGGGGGGCTGCAAAGGCACAGCAGCCCCCCGATGGGAGAGGGAGGAAACCGCATCTTACTGTTAACTCTTTCCATACAGCGGTCCGTACGGACCGCTGTGTGGAAAGGGTTAAACGGCTGACAACCATTCACAGATGTCAGCCGTTTATACCAGAGTGTCAGCAATGTGCTGACACTCTGGTATAACCACTGTACACCAACGATTATTCCCCCCCCCCCTGCACCTCCCACTGGGCTAAAATCATTCAGATGTACAGGGGGGGTGATAAATATATATTTTCCGCACACTAAAGTTTCTGATCGCCACGGTCAGGGACCGCGGCTATCAGAAACTGCAGGAATCGCAACAAACCGCAGGTCTGAATTGACCTGCAGTTTGCTGCGATCGCCGATACGGGGGGGGGGTCATATGACCCCCCCCAGCGTTGTGACAGGATGCCGGCTGAATGATTTCAGCCGGCATCCTGTGCGGATTAACCCCTGGGGCGCCTCAATCTCACTTTAAACTCATGACGTACCGGTACGTCATGGGTCCTTAAGGACTCGGGATCCATATTATACCGGTACGTCATGGGTCCCTAAGGGGTTAAGGGGCTTGGGAGGCATCAACTTCCTCATTTAGGCCTAGTATAGCTTCCACTTGACCACCCTGTCTCTTATTGTGTGGTTAGAAGAGCTTGAGTCCCAGTTAAAAAATAGGTGCCCCCGGGAAAAGATATTAGCCTCCCTCCCTACGATTAGGAAGGCAGAGGACTTTCTGGCATGTGCCTTGGCTGACTCTGTTAGGTTGGCAGCCAGATCAGCAGCTTTATCCAGCTCAGCGCGAAGAACTCTTTGGTTAAAGAATTGGACTGGAGACATTGTTTCTAAACTTTGTGGAGTTCCATGTGAGGGGGAATACCTCTTCGGTCCAAGCCTGGATGACCTGCTGGATAAAGCGGCAGACAGGAAGAAAAGGTTTCCTGGTTTTCAGGGATCTTTTTCTTATAGAAATAAGTTTAGTCAGTCCTTTCGTCCCTTTAGGGGTAGCCAGGAACAGGATAAGAAGGCTAGGGAGGACCGGTTATGAGGTCAGAGGAAAAATAGGATTTTTTTCTTTAACCAGTCCTCCTTGGATAAGAGAAAGCCACAACAACAATGACGCCAGTATTCCGGTAGGGGGCAGACTTAAGGACTTCTTAGCAGAGTGGAGATAAATTTCCCTAAGTCCGTGGGTTTTAGATACCATCGGCAAGGGGTTAAGATTGGAATTCCTTCAGTCCCCTCTTGCCCGATTCAGTTATACAGGCAGAGGTGTTAAAATTAATACAAAAATCAGTCTTAACCCCGGTAATAAAGGAAAAAGGCAGCAGAGGGTTCTACTCACCACTTTTTTTGGTCAAAAAACTAGATGGTTCTTTCAGAACCATCATAAATCTAAAAAAATTTAACCGGTTTCTTCAGCCCAAAAGATTCAAGATGGAGACTATACGTTCAACAATCAATCTTCTTTATCCTCTATGCTTCATGGCTGTTCTCGACTTAAAAGACGCATACTACCACGTCCCTATTGCAAAAGAGCACCAGAAGTTCCTAAGGGTGGCCATCCAATTGAAGGGTCAACTGGAACATTTCCAGTTCCAGGCTCTACCCTTTGGCCTTTCCATGGCCCCAAGGGTGTTTACGAAGTTGGTGGCGGAAATGGCAGCCCACATAAGGGAAAAGGACATTCTCTTCATCCCTTACCTGGACGACTTCTTAGTAGTAGGTCAAACAGAAGAAGCATGCATTTCGGCGGTTTCAGAAATCCGGTCTATTTTAAACAGGTTAGGGTCTATAATGAACGAAAAGAAGTCAAGACCCCGTTCATCAAGAAGGTAGACCTTCTTAGGCTTAATACTGGACTCATCTCTCCAGAAAACCTTTTTACCTGCAGACAAGGTAAATGTTGTTCAGAACAAAATCAGAAATCTAACCCGGAAACCGGATACTTCAATAAGAATAACAATGTCGGTCCTCGGCTCCCTCACATCCTGTATTCTGGGGGTAAGGTGGGCTCAGCTGCACTCCAGAGCTTTACAGTGGGAGGTCCTGTCTGCTTGGAGGGAAAACCGGTCCTTAAACGAGAAAATGAAGATCTCAGTCCAAACTTTACAGAGGCTATCATGGTGGCTGAATACGGAAAATCTCATTCAGGGGACCCCGTGGAAAACGGACAGGTTAGTGTGCCTGACTACGGATGCAAGCCCTTGGGGGTGGGGTGCCCACATTCAGGGAACTTTCTTCCAGGGTCGTTGGGACCCCCTACAAAAAGCAGAGTCCTCCAATCTGAAAGAATTAATGGCGGTCGGGCTTGCGATGAGGGCCTCCCTCCCGAAGATAGAAGGAAAGGACCTAAGGATTCTTTCAGACAACAGGAGAGACAAGATGCAGAGCTCTCATGGAATAAGCTTATGTCACTCTGAGTCTGACAGAAAGGATATGCACCTCGATATTGGCAGTCCACATCAAAGGGGTAGAAAACAAACAGGGGATTTCCTGAGCCGCCATACCCTGTCCCAGGGGGAATGGTCCCTAGACCCTATTGTTTTTCAGAGGATAGTAGATCTTTGGGGTATCCCCGAAATCGACTTATTTGCTACCCATTCAAACAAGAAGGTGCCAAATTTCTATTCCCAGAGCAGAACGGGATTCCCCTGTGGGATAGACGCCCTGATGCAGGAGTGGAATTTCCGCCTGGCTTATGCCTTTCCCCCTCTTCCCCTGATTCCCCAGGTTTTACGGAAAATCAGGGAAGAGCGAGCCACAGTAATCCTAATTGCCCCCTTCTGGCCCAGGAGGTCCTGGTTCACGGGACTCCGGACCATGTCAATCGCCGATCCCTGGGTGCTTCCGACGGTCCGGGGCCTTCTGAGCCAGGGACCAGTGATACATCCAGCTGTAGACAGCCTACACTTAACGGCCTGGATTTTGAGAGGTGGTTATTAGAAAAGGAAGGGTACTCAAATGCCTTGGTTTCTACCCTGCTAAAAAGTAAGAAAGAGGTTACAGTAAGGATTTATACAGTAGCAGAGTTTGGCACAAGTTCTTAAATTTTGCCCAGATCCAGTTAAGGAACATTCCTTTGGTTGCTCCTTTACATTCTATCCTTGAGTTTCTTCAGAAGGGTCTAGAAATGGGTCTATCAGTCAGTACCCTGAAAGTTTAGGTCTCTGCCCTGTCTGTTCTATTTAATCAGATAATAGCCAGTAGCCCTTGGGTTTCCAGATTTTTTAGAGCAGTGGAGAGGTCTTCCAAATTCCACCGCTCTCAGGAGATTATTCTTTCTACTCTCTGTCAAAATCCTTCCTCGGAGGAAGAAGAATCTCTCCATTGTCTAGATGTCAAGAGAGCCCTTTTGGCCTATTTGTCCTCTACCTCTTCCTGGCAGAAGTCTTCTTCACTCTTCCTGCAGTTTCAGGGGAGGAACAAAGGTTTTGCTGCCTCAAAGAGTTCTATATCACGGTGGGTCGTGTCGGCCATTTCCTTATCCTACCTTTCCTCAGGGTTATCTCCCCCAGTGGGCCTGAGGGCCCACTCGACCAGGGCGGTGGCTGCTTCCTGGGTTGAGAGGTCCTCGGTTCTACTTGAGAAAATTTGTGAGGCAGCAACCTGGTGTTCCCCTTCAACCTTTTTTAAGCACTATAGGTTGAACTTGAACTTTTCTGGTGATCCTTCCTTCGGTAAAGGAGTTCTTCCCACCCTTAGGAATTTCTCTAGTAAATCTCCGGTGGTGCTGTCATGGGCGATAGGAAAAAATTGTATTACTTACCGGTAATTAGATTTTACAGAGCCCATGACAGCACCCTGGGTTTTCCCTCCCTGGTGGTTCTTCTATACTGCACGGGTGTTGCAAAAAAAAAAAAAAAAAAAAAAAATATATATATATATATATATATATATATATATATAAAAAATATATATATATATAAAAAATATATATATATATATATATATATATATACTTATACCTTATATACAAATTGCATGTCTAACACATGTGGCAGCCTTCCTCCAATACTTGGAAACTCACTGAAGAGGAGGAGTATGTCCGCCCATTTTATCCTGCAGGTTTCCTGTCTCTGTGGGGCGGATCCTCCTCTCTCTGGTGGTGCTGTCATGGGCTCTGTAAAATCAAATTACTGGTGAGTAATACCATTTTTTTTTTCTGCTTGTTTAAGGGGAGTGACAACCAGGTTCTATAAATTAAACCACTGAAATATCCCAGAGCTTGCTCTACATGAAGCTTGCTGTACTAAGTGGCTGCTGATTAAGTGGAGTTTAATGAACTGTAGTTTAAGAAACTAAGGTTTGATAGATTTTCCTTGTGTGTTGTTGGCTTAATTCTAGCTAGTCCTCCAACTACAGCAGACAGGGTCTAATTCTAACTCATATTTACTGTTTTCCTACTTTACTGTCCATCCCCATTTAAACATGAGCTCCATGGACAATGCTACTAAGTGTGTACTACTGCGTGCCTTAAAGAACCATTTGAGGGTGAATACATTTGCACTAGATGCAATCATGTTGCATATTTGGAAGCCCAGATCTTGGATCTAAATAAGCAGCTTGAAATACTAGGGGTATTGCAGACCCGGAGCGAGGCTTAGACCTCACTGTGCAGGCATTGGCTGGGGTCAGTGAAATGTAGGTGGACGGAGGAGGGCAAGATCAGGACTATCAGGTCAGCAGTTCAGTTAATGTAGGAAGAAGGGGTAGAGAGAAAAGTGCCAGGGAGGCTAGTCCTGAGCTGGAATGTCCTAGTAAATATGCCTGTTTAGCTGATATTAGGGATGAAAGCCCAGGGCCAGCAACACTGCAGCAGGGCGTTTCTACTACCAACTAAGAAGATGACCGCTTCAGGAAGGATGGGAAAACGAGTGCAGCAAAGGCCAGACAGACGCTGGTGGTATTGGACTCTATTATTAGGCGGACAGACTGGGTCATCTGTCGCAGAGACCGTGAATTCCGAACAGTGTGTTGTCTTCCGGGTGCTCGGGTTCGGCATATTGCGGATCGGATTTACAGATTGCTGGGTGGTGCTGGGGAAGACCCGGCAGTCATGGTACACATTGGCACCAATGACAAAGTCAGGGGGAGACGGAAGGTTCTTAAAAATTATTTTAGGGAACTAGGAGAGAAGCTCAAGTCAAGGACCTCCAAGATAGTGTTTTCAGAAATACTACCAGTGCCACGAGCGTCACCAGAGAGACAACGGGAGTTTAAGGAGTTAAATAAGTGGCTCAGAAGCCTGTGCAGGAAGGAAGGGTTTAGGTTCATGGAGAACTGGGCCGACTTCTCGTCGCTTGCAGGCTCTACAGTAGGGACGGGCTGCACGTTAATGGGGAGGGTGCAACTGCCCTGGGGGAAAATAGTTAGATAGCTGGAGGATCTTTTTAAACTAGGATCTGGGGGAGGGTGGGGTCATACTAATAAGGGGGTAGATAGTTTAGATAGAGAGTGGGATATAGGAGGGGACAGTGGGGATTTAGTGGGGGCTGGGGTTAGTGAGGAAAGAAGGGAGAAGACTGGGCAGAACTATACACCGATGAAAAATAGAACTGCTGGTAACAAGAACCTGTTACATACAAACACCCACTAAGGTAAATAAAAAATTCCATATATTCACTTTACAGGTAATAGTAATTTAAAATATATTTTCACAAATGCCAGAAGTCTAGCTAGAAAAATGGGGGAGCTGGAAGCTATGGTACTAGAAGAACATATAGATGTAGCTGGTGTGGCTGAGACATGGTTGGACTCTTCACATGACTGGGCTGTATATATTAAGAGTTTTACACTATTTAGGAAAGACCGGGTCAATAGAAAAGGTGGTGGCGTGTGCCTGTATGTGAGGAGTGATCTGAAGACAAGTGTGAAAAGGCAGTTGTGGGTGCGGATGATGAGGATGTGGAAACCTTATGGGTGGAAGTTCAAAGGGATATAAACACTGAAAAAATAATACTTGGTGTAACCTATAGACCCCCTAACATCACAGAGGAGATAGAAGCTCAACTCTATAAACAAATAGAGCGGGCTGCACAGGCTGGTACAGTGGTCATAATGGGAGATTTTAACTTCCCAGATATTGACTGGGGTCATGATTCTGCCTCAACCGCAAAGGGGAGAAGATTCCTCAGCTTGCTGCAGGACCACTTTATGGGCCAGTTTGTAGAAGCTTCCACTATGGGCGATGCTCTGTTGGATCTGGTAATTTCAAATGATACAGAGCTTGTTGGAAATGTTACTGTTCAAGAAACACTAGGTAAGGCTACTTTCACACTTGCGGCAGTGTGATCTGGCAGGCAGTTCAGTCGTTGGAACTGCCCGCCGGATCCACCGATCTGCATGTGACTCAAAGCATTTGTGAGACGCGTCTGGATGCGGATCCATCTCACAAATGCATTGCAAGAACGGATCCGTCTTCCCCCTTGAATACATTGCTATGGGGAAAAAACTCTGGCACAAAAAGAGAGCATTTAAAATATACAAATCGGAGGGGTCAGCTGTAGGGTTTGAAGATAACAAAGGGCTTAATAAAATCTGTAAAAAGGGGATAAAATTAGCAAAGATACAAAACGAACAGCAGGTGGCAAAAGGGGGCAAAACAAATCCCCAAAAATTCTTTAAATATATAAATGCTAAAAAACCTAGGTCTGAGCAGGTAGGTCCCCTAAATAATGGTAAAGGTGGGTAGTCACTGAAGATAAGGAAAAGGCAGAGTTACTAAATAGGTTATACAAATATATAAATAGGCCATACAAAAAATAAGCTGAAAAACAGTTTCATGTAAAATGCTCTCAAAAGACAAGGGGGCGCTGCCTCCGACTGGAGAGGAAAAAGTTCTGTCTCCGGAAGCGTCAAAGCCCCTTTACTGTAAGATCTGTGAATCTGTGGAATGGACTCCTCAGGACGTGGTCACAGCAGGAACAGGGGACAGTTTCAAAAAGGGTTTAGATGAATTCTTAAAAGTAAAAAACATTAATGCTTATGAAAACGTGTAGAAATCAGAGTCTCACTTCCTTCTGGGATTCGCATCCCCACCTATCCCTTGGTTGAACTTGATGGACCTATGTCTTTTTTTCAACCATATTAACTATGTAACTATGTAATTGTAACAAACTCCCAGCTATGAGAAACCCCACAATTTCTGTAGAGTACATGGGATGTGCCGCAAAGGCTTGGTTCCAGCTCCTTGGGTCCACCGCTGTCTTCTCCAGACCTTCAGTGCTGCAGGACTTCCATGTGATCCACTGAGGTGAGGGAAACGTCAATGCTTCAGCCACTCATTTGGCTGCAGTGGCGAACATGTGTTTACCTGCAGTGCTGGAAGTCCGGAAAAGAGAGGGGTGGCCCCAAGCAGTGGGGAGCAAGTAAGCATGCTTCAGAAGAAAAAGTTTACCCCTTTAAATGCATGTTTTAATGCCAGACTACTGGGTAGGTTCCTACTGATCCAGAAAGGTATAATTATGTTACATTCAGGATTTTTGGGGTCACCGGATGCAGATTCAAACAATTTCACCTTCTATCAAGCCACAAACAGGGGGGCACTTACTTTTCTGGACACCCCGACAGACAGCTTCTTGGCAGGTTTACTGAGATGTTCTTTCAGCTCCAGGACCTCAGACACCCTAAGACAAGAGGAAACGTATCGATACGTACAAGTCACAAGTACTGGGGGTCGCTTGTCCCCCCATCAAGCATATGCACTACCACTCCATTCATGGATGGCCATGTAGCCAAGCAGAACGCTGTGTGCGATGTGATGACATCACTGTGAGCAGGATCTATGTGTATACCGCCAGATAACTGACTTACTACCATGTCATTCCCTTATGTAACTTTGGGTGGGGTGATTGATAATAGTGCCCCCTGTAGCTGGCATCAAACTTGTCACCTGTGCTTTTGAGTTTTAAGTGCCATCGTCTGTGACAATCTTTAGGCCCCTTTCACACGGGCGAGTTTTCCGTGCGGGTGCGATGCGTGCAGTGAACGCATTGCACCCGCACTAAATCCTGACCCATTCATTTCTATAGGGCTGTGCACATGAGCGGCGATTTTCATGCATCACTTGTGCATTGAGTGAAAATCGCAGCATGCTCTATATTGTCCGATTTTCAGTGCGATTTTCACGCACGGTTGCTAGGAGACGATCGGGATGGAGACCCGATCATTATTATTTTCCCTTATAACATACAGAATGCATAGTAAAACAGCGCTGGAGGGGTTAAAATAATAATAATAATAATAATTTAACTCACCTTAGTCCACTTGATCGCGAAGCCCGGCATCTCCTTGTGTCTCCTTTGTTGAATAGGACCTCAGAGAATAAGACCGGCACTCGGGTATCGTTGAAGAAAAACTGCTTTATTCAAGCATTAAGCAGTACAAGCAGAGAACAAATGGATAAACAGCGACACGTGTTTCGGCTCTATGAGCCTTTGTCAAGCCTAATATATCTATGTAAACTAAAGATTTAAATAGTGCGCCGTACCTGACGCAGAGAACGTGATGAGGTCACGTCACTATGACTACCAGTATAAACAAATCCTTCTGTGCAGGAATTCTAATCATTGCTGCAGCGGACCGAAATGAAATGGTGTGCAACAATGTCATGACAATGTTGCAAGCAATTGAATAATACTCATATATCTTTTATAAGTATAACTCCTTTATATGGGCATTCTAAATATATATATACGTATCTAATGAAAAATTACAATATCATGACATTGTTGCAACCATGTTCACATGGTTAGTGTAACTATAGCATTATGAAATATGAATAACAAAATCGAATATATCGATCCAATAAAGAAGGGAACAACAGGAAAAACAAGTAAGCTGTCAGTATGAGACTGCTGCAAAGGATGTATACATCAAAGCTCATATTAAATCAGATTACAATTAAATAATAAACGCTGGCTGTAATCTTGAGTTTCTTCCATTTTCAATATTCTATTATTTTTTTCTGAGACTATAGAAAAAAAATAATCATGAAAAAAATATTATTTATATAAATTTCACAAGAATGCATTTAAATCATACTCTCGATTGAGACCTCTGGGTTCAATAGTCTGTAGAGTATGTATCCAAAAACTCTCACGTTTTTTAAGCATGAGAATTCTATTGCCACCTCTACGTGCTGGCAACACTTGCTCAATAATTTGGAATCTCAATTGAGATACATTGTGGGAACATCTGTCAAAATGAAGGGGAACTGGCAACAGTAAATTCTTTTTCCTTATTGTGGATTTATGATTACTAAATCTATCCTTCATTCTGACGGATGTCTCCCCAATGTATATCAAACCACATGGGCACTTTAGTAGATACACAACAAAATTGCTGTCACAAGTAAAGACGCCGAACCAAGACGCCAAGACGCCGAAGACGCCAAGACGCCGAAGAGGAAAAATACCAGGAGAGCAGGACGCCACCATAAGAGAGGGACAATTACCGATGACCACCAGGTCCCAGGTATGAAGGAAACTTTGCTATACAACATATCTTCCAAGAACTTAACACCGATACAAATACAACTATTGGAAAAAGGTTTATCATTTAGTCCAACTGAGGCCTTCGATACTTTTCAGTTTGACATGGATTGTCGGCGTTTCTTTAGAGGCATAAGATTAAAAGCACACTTTGCATCCCAGGATATGTCGGTCTCCACAGCAGCTTTATCCAGTCACACAGGTTTATCCTTGAGTCAATTTGGGCTGAGACTAAAAAGTAGTTATCAACCTCCTAAATCACATCACCCTGTGGAGACCTACATATCCTTGGTGCAGAGAGATTTTGAAGTTATCTTGTCTGAGATACAACATGAGGGGTTGACTATCACGCATAATTTGTCCACAGCAGAAAAACAAGCTTTGCGTTCTTTGCTTGATGATAAGTCAGTTATATTTAAGCCAGCTGATAAGGGGGGCTCACTTGTTCTACTAGATAGGGATTATTACATTTCTGAAATATTGTCACAGCTCTCTGATAAAGATACATATTGTCCTTTGAATAGTGATCCCGTTTTTGAAATTAAACGTAAATTGATGTTAATCATTGAAAAATATAAGGACATATGTGGTCTTGAGGACAAGCTGTGTCAATTTTTGATTAATCAACATCCAGTGACTCCTATCCTGTATACGTTACCAAAGATTCACAAAAATCTGACAGCGCCCCCAGGTCGACCTATTGTGGCTTCTAATGAGTCTATATTGTCTGCACCAGCCATGTTGATTGAGAAGGTTTTAACCCCCCTGATTAAAAATTCTCGTTCCTTTTTGTTAGACACTAATCATTTTTTGTCTAGCATTAGTGAATTACATCTTGAGACAGGAGACCTTCTGGTGACCATGGATGTATGCAGTTTGTATACATCCATTGAACATACTAAAGGATTAACTGCAGTTGAATGTATCCTGGAGTCATCTCAATATACAATACATGAACGAGAATTTTTTCTGCAATTACTTGAATTGGTATTACGAGAAAATTATTTTTTATTTCAGGATACCTTCTTTCAGCAGAAGCGGGGTACCGCGATGGGCTCGCATGCCGCACCGCCATATGCAAATAGCTATATGATTTGGTTTGAAGAAAATTTTGTATACACAAACCTACTATATAAACAATATTGTATATTTTGGCGTCGTTTTATAGACGATATTTTTTGCATATGGCGGGGCGGCATCGAGTCACTACATAATTTTGCTCAGGAAATGAATAACATATGGCCAGAATTGTCTTTCACGATACAAAGTGATTCCTCACAGATCAATTTTCTTGACACATTGGTGATTAAAGGTGATGACAATCAGATTCATACTGATTTATATATAAAAAAGACTGATAAAAACAGTTTGTTACATTTTTCAAGTAACCATTCACCATTTGTCAAGAAATCTTTACCATTCTCACAATTTCAGCGGATCAAGAGAATTGTATCAGATGAATCCGTGAGACAGATTAGATTAACTGAGATGACAGAAAAATTCTCTGCAAGAGGCTACCCTAGGCCACTCTTACAACAGGAATTACAGAAATGTACCAGTATAATTACTCACAAGCCTAGCAAGATTCGCAAACGTTTACCTTTTATAGTCAAATACCATCCTGTTATTAATAAATTTCGTTATATCATCAATAAGCATTGGGGAATTATGCGTGCTGCCTATCCCGACATTGTTGAATTTGGTGAAGCCCCTATGATCTGTTATAAGAGAACGAAAAATATTCGTGATACCATTGTAAAAGCAGACATAGGAAGTTCCACTATGCCACGCCAACTTTTTTTAACTACTCCAAAAAAGGGAACTTTTCCCTGTTTGCATTGTGTGCATTGCTCAGCTGTGATTAGAGGTGAAACCTTTTCTCATCCACACACTGGGAAACAGTTTCCTGTAAGAGGTTTCTTTACTTGTGACAGCAATTTTGTTGTGTATCTACTAAAGTGCCCATGTGGTTTGATATACATTGGGGAGACATCCGTCAGAATGAAGGATAGATTTAGTAATCATAAATCCACAATAAGGAAAAAGAATTTACTGTTGCCAGTTCCCCTTCATTTTGACAGATGTTCCCACAATGTATCTCAATTGAGATTCCAAATTATTGAGCAAGTGTTGCCAGCACGTAGAGGTGGCAATAGAATTCTCATGCTTAAAAAACGTGAGAGTTTTTGGATACATACTCTACAGACTATTGAACCCAGAGGTCTCAATCGAGAGTATGATTTAAATGCATTCTTGTGAAATTTATATAAATAATATTTTTTTCATGATTATTTTTTTTCTATAGTCTCAGAAAAAATAATAGAATATTGAAAATGGAAGAAACTCAAGATTACAGCCAGCGTTTATTATTTAATTGTAATCTGATTTAATATGAGCTTTGATGTATACATCCTTTGCAGCAGTCTCATACTGACAGCTTACTTGTTTTTCCTGTTGTTCCCTTCTTTATTGGATCGATATATTCGATTTTGTTATTCATATTTCATAATGCTATAGTTACACTAACCATGTGAACATGGTTGCAACAATGTCATGATATTGTAATTTTTCATTAGATACGTATATATATATTTAGAATGCCCATATAAAGGAGTTATACTTATAAAAGATATATGAGTATTATTCAATTGCTTGCAACATTGTCATGACATTGTTGCACACCATTTCATTTCGGTCCGCTGCAGCAATGATTAGAATTCCTGCACAGAAGGATTTGTTTATACTGGTAGTCATAGTGACGTGACCTCATCACGTTCTCTGCGTCAGGTACGGCGCACTATTTAAATCTTTAGTTTACATAGATATATTAGGCTTGACAAAGGCTCATAGAGCCGAAACACGTGTCGCTGTTTATCCATTTGTTCTCTGCTTGTACTGCTTAATGCTTGAATAAAGCAGTTTTTCTTCAACGATACCCGAGTGCCGGTCTTATTCTGTGATTCAAGTGGGCTGTCCTTCCCTGACTCGTGCACCGGGACCCACAGAAGACGAGGAGTGCCGTCCGTACTTCACTGCGTTGAATAGGACCTGAGGGGAGCATTAAATACAGGTAAAGGACCTTTGATGATGTCACTCCAGTCATCACATGGTACGTCACATGATCTTTTACCATGGTGATTCACCATGGTAAAAGACCATGTGATGACCGGAGTGATGTCATAAAAGGTCCTTTACCTGTATTTAATGCTCACCACAGGTCCTATTCAACAAAGGAGACACAAGGAGATGCCGGGCTTCGCTATCAAGTGGACTAAGGTGAGTTAAATTATTATAAATTTTTTTAACCCCTCCAGCGCTGTTTTACTATGCAGTCTGTATTCAGAATGCTATTATTTTCCCTTATAACCATGTTATAAGGGAAAATAATACAATCTTCAGAACATCAATCCCAAGCCCGAACTTCTGTGAAGAAGTTCGGGTTTGGGTACCAAACATGTGCGATTGTTCTCACGAGAGTGCAAAACGCATTACAATGTTTTGCACTCGCGTGGAGAAATCGCGCATTTTCCCGCAACGCACCCGCCTCTTATCCGGGCCAGAAATAAGACGCCCGTGTGAAAGAGGCCTTACAAATATCAGAAATCTGACAATGCAGACAGACGGGGGGAGGCATTGCAGGGCAGTGTGTTTACCGCTTTATGGCTTGGTCGGCGTCGTCTTTTTTTATTCCGTTCACCGATGCATAGATCTTCAGATGTTCGATCACTGTCAGGCTGGGCCACAGAGGACTGGACTGCGGACAGTACCCCAGGAGCGCAGAGTTGTTGTCAGCTGCACTGCACAGAACCACCTGCAGAGGGCAAAAGGTCGGAAAGTACATACATTCTAACCCTTAGGGCTCATTCACACCAGTAATGAGAAGCTGACAGTTTCCATCCACTCGGCATGGTGTAAAATGGACCACACAGATATATTGCACGCTGCGATCTTCCCTGCACAAGTTGACGGTCTGGGAAAAAACCTGGTGTGTGAATTGTCCCATTGACTATAATGTGTCAGCCGTCAGCGCCTGTTCAGTCAACATCCAGACTTGAAAATTGCTCATCTCAGTGAGCCCTTAAAGGGGTTATCCAGGAAAAGTTATTTATGACTTATCCTAAGCATAGGTCATCAGTATCGGATCTGCGGGGTCTGACGCCCGGGACCCCCGGCCGATCAGCTCTGACAGCTTTGTACGTTGGTAACGTGGCCTAGTTGTATCTCAGATCTATAGAGGGATGCAATACCAAGCACGGCCACTATACAATGTACGGCACTGTCTTTGCTAAGGCATCGTTCACCAGATCTTCAGTGAGCACAGCGGCTCCCTGAAACAGCTGATGGCCGGGGTTCTAGGATTGAGACCCCCGCTGATGTTATAATGAGCTATCCTGAGAATAGGTCATCATTATATTTACCAGGATAACCCCTTTAATAATTACATTTCCCACCAATTGAGATTATGATACTTGAAGGGATCATCACATGTTCTGAAAGCAAAGCTGTGTCCCTGTGTAATGAGGAGTTCTGTAAGTTCTTAGAAATTTCTAAGAGTTCTGTAAGTTCTGAATGGATTTTAAAGGAGTTCTCCGGGCTTTTAGAAAATCCATATACAGCTGAACAGGAAGACTCAGGAACATGTCTGGTCAGGACTTAAGGGGTTATCCATTATCACAAACCGCCCCCCCTCAGAGGAAATCTACCTACCCCGCTGCTGGTCCCCGCTCCGCCGCTGCTGCTTCTTCATGTACAGGAATAAAAACATCAGCCAATGGCAGATGGTGACGAGCCTCTCTAGTGTCACCCGCGATGCAAGGAAGACTCGTTGCTGTTTCCACCTGCCATTGGCTGCTTCCCCGACACCGGATGTTTTAATCTGTGTACAGGGAGAAGCGGGGAAGCGGAAGAGCCCGCAACCATTCTGACAGATGTGTCCACAGAGGAATGGGCGGCGTAGCAGACAGGTTAGTTCTAATGGAACAATCTTTAACCCAGGTGAAAGCCCGAGGAACCCCTTTAATTTCTCACCATTTTCAGCATCTCTGCCAACTGTTAGTGAATGGGACATAGTTAGGGCTCTATAGAGCCAATGTGTAATAGGGGAAATGTGCAATTCAACCATGTGCAAACCACTGTAGGAGATGCAACTGTGGACCTTTCGGTTGTCACACAACTTTCTCAGAAACAGTTCAGATAGCTTTATAGGCAGTAGACAGTGGTGTACTTACCTCCCCGGCTGTTGGTTCCTCTTCACCAGCCACCATTAAAATACATGTAGATTTCCCTGCACCATTCGGCCCCAGTAATCCCAGAACTTCACCTGCAGGAAGAAGATTCACATGAGTTGTCTCACATAGTTGTCAGATTCGCTAAGTCTCTTCTCCTTTATATATAGGCGATTTAGTATTAATGTAGTTATATTCTTGTACATAGGGGCAGTATTATAGTAATTATATTCTTGTACATAGGAGCAGTATTATAGTAATTATATTCTTGTACATAGGAGACAGTGTTATAGTAGTTATATTCTTGTACATAGGGGCAGTATTGTAGTAGTTATATTCTTGTACATAGGGGCAGTATTATAGTAGTTATATCCTTGTACATAGGAGCAGTATTATAGTAGTTATATCCTTGTACATAGGAGCAGTATTATAGCAGTTATATTCTTGTACATAGGAGCAGTATTATAGTAGTTATATTATTGTACATAGGAGCAGTATTATAGTAGTTATATTCTTGTACATAGGGGCAGTATTGTAGTAGTTATATTCTTGTACATAGGAGGCAGTATTGTAGTAGTTATATTCTTGTACATAGGACGCAGTATTATAGTAGTTATATTCTTGTACATAGGAGCAGTATTATAGTAGTTATATTCCTGTACATAGGGGCAGTATTTTAGTAGTTATATCCTTGTACATAGGAGCAGTATTATAGTAGTTATATCCTTGTACATAGGAGCAGTATTATAGCAGTTATATTCTTGTACATAGGAGGCAGTATTATAGTAGTTATATTCTTGTACATAGGAGGCAGTATTATAGTAGTTATATTCTTGTACATAGGAGGCAGTATTATAGTAGTTATATTCTTGTACATAGGAGTAGTATTATAGTAGTTATATTCCTGTACATAGGAGGCAGTATTATAGTAGTTATATTCTTGTACATAGGAGCAGTATTATAGTAGTTATATTCTTGTACATAGGAGCAGTATTATAATAGGTATATTCTTGTACACAGGAGCAGTATTATAGTAGTTATATTCTTGTACATAGGAGCAGTATTATAGTAGTTATATTCCTGTACATAGGAGGCAGTATTATAATAGTTATATTCTTGTACATAGAAGGCAGTATTATAGTAGTTATATTCCTGTATATAGGAGCAGTATTATAGTAGTTATATTCTTGTACATAGGAGCAGTATTATAGTAGTTATATTCTTGTACATAGGAGCAGTATTACAGTAGTTATATTCTTGTACATAGGAGCAGTATTATAGTAGTTATATTCTTGTACATAGGAGCAGTATTATAGTAGTTATATTCTTGCACATAGGAGCAGTATTATAGTAGTTATATTCTTGTACATAGAAGGCAGTATTATAGTAGTTATATTCTTGCACATAGGAGCAGTATTATAGTAGTTATATTCTTGTACCTGGGAGCAGTATTATAGTAGTTATATTCTTGTACATAGGAGCAGTATTATAGTAGTTATATTCTTGCACATAGGAGCAGTATTATAGTAGTTATATTCCTGTACATAGGAGCAGTATTATAGCAGTTATATTCCTGTACATAGGAGCAGTATTATAGTAGTTATATTATTGTACATAGGAGCAGTATTACAGTAGTTATATTCTTAACCAAATGTATTTTTATTCAAAGGGTAAGGCATATCAATCGATCACAAACCATCGTGGCATGACTGGTAAGGCATAGTCACAAATCAGCCATTGACGTGACCACAATTGCATGTCAGTGCAACACATGTTGTACAAAATGATACATCAAATGTGACAGACAATAAAAATCAAATATAACACAAATAAGAGGAAACGAGAGGGAAAGGAAGGGAAAGGAAGGGGGGGGGGGTGGTAGGGGAGTTTTCCCCAACTCCGTCAGGGGAACTTCCTATATGTCTTCCAGGGCGACCAGATTTTCAGAAAGCGGGAACGCATGCAGGATTCCCAGTGGGCCAGCTCTTCAAACCTGTAGATCTGATCCACCTTATCCCTCCACATCGAAACAGTGGGAGGTTCAGTATCCTTCCAAAGCAGCGGGATAAGCAGTCTCGCCGCCGTGATGAGCATAGTAGGAAGATCAGATCTACAGGGGGAAAGCGAGTCATTAGGGCACCAAAGCAGGATCAGTTTAGGATCCAGCTTAACCTGCTTAGCACACACCTCATTTATCAGAGCCTCTATACTGGTCCAGAACGCTTTAATCTTTTCACAGTGCCACCAAATGTGTGATAGAGAACCTACGTCTTTTCTACACCTCCAGCACTCACTTGGGAAATCTGCGTTAAGCCTATGCAAGAACTCCGGGGACTTGTACCATCTCGTAAGCAGCTTATACGAGTTTTCTTGTACCTTAATACAGCGGCTAAAGCCGTGAGAGTGTGTAAGGACAAAAGCCCTTTCCGGGTCTGTAAGGTGGATGGACAATTCCCTTTCCCATGAAGAAAGGAAATGTAGCTCAGGAGGGGAGGCTGAGAGTAACTCCTTATATATGGTAGACAGCGGTTTAGGGATCCTACGGGCATCTGATAGTCTCCTAGACAGCCAAGAGGGGGTTCCAGAGGTGGTGGGGGGTGGTAGCTTAATCATCTTAATCTCCTTCTGCAGGGCAAAACTCTGTAGGAAGGAAGCTTTTTTGACTTTAGGGTTATTCAAGACCGTGGACCAATCCAGGGACCCATCCGGGGACCTAATCTCACTTAAAGGGATCTCGGCCAAAAGAAGCCAGATACCTGAGGGCTTCCGGATGGACATAAAACTGTAAAGAGGAAAGCGGAGTACCCGGTATGGGAAACTCAAGTGTTCTATCCTTAAACTGCTTGGCCCACTCAACAAACATACCCTTCCATAGGAGTGGCAAAGAGGAACTACCCGGAGAACAAGGGGACAGCCCCCAGAGAATCCGCTTTATTCTAGTGGAGAGCAGAGAGCGCTCAAGACACACATATGGAGCACTATAAGTGCTCTTGAGGAGGGATAGACCTCTAAATAGTTGAAAGGCCACATAGTAGGAACGTATGTCGGGCAGACCAAAGCCGCCAAACCTCCTCTCTCTGGTCAGCACCGAATAAGCAATTCTGGAGGGTTTCCTCCCCCACAAAAAGAGGGAGAAAACTCTGCGGATGTCTACAAAAAATGAGTGCGGCAGCCAGATAGGCAACACCTGCAGAAGGTACAAAAAATTAGGAGCTATAAAGGTCTTAAGGTAGTTCCTCTTGCCACACCAAGAAATAAATGGCAGTTTAATAGAGTGCAGCTGCTTCCTAACTGAGGACAATAAGGGGGCATAATTCAGAGCCAGTGGCGTACCGCCCATAGAGGCAGACCACGCCACTGCTATGGGGCCCGCGGCACTGGGGGGCCCGTAGCGCAGATAAGGCCCCGCCCACTCATGACCTGTAGCCGGCTATGCGGCTGCTTTTCTCCCCAGGGCCCCCCCCATGTTTAGCTGAATCGCCTCCCAGAGGCGCGGCTAAGGCCCTAGACACCCGCCCCCCTCCTCAGCGCGGTCTGCAAACACCCGATCCTCCTCTCGTCGGCGTCCCAAATCCCGCGCAGGCGCAGTGCCGGCGATTGCCTGCGCCTGCGCTCTGATAATACGGCTGAGGGCAACAGCTTCAACATCGTCACTGGGCTCGGCGCATGCCCAGTGACGATGTTGAAGCTGTTGCCCTCAGCCGTATTATCAGAGCGCAGGCGCAGGCAATCGCCGGCACTGCGCCTGCGCGGGATTTGGGACGCCGACGAGAGGAGGATCGGGTGTTTGCAGACCGCGCTGAGGAGGGGGGCGGGTGTCTAGGGCCTTAGCCGCACCTCTGGGAGGCGATTCAGCTAAACATGGAGGCGTTAGAGTTTTCATATTTAGGCGGGCACGGCACTTCAGAGGGGCACCGTGGAGAAAGAAAACCGCCCCTCTGGGCTCCAGTCCTTACAGCGTCATTTGCTTATCCTAAGAATCGATTTTTAGAAGAAAGGACAAGACTGACATGGAAAAGAAGAACACAGATGGAAAAAAGGTACTTTATTAAACATGGATCCATGAGTACCTTTTTTCCATCTGTCTTGTTCCTTTTATTGTGAGTCTTGTCATTTCTTCAAAAAATGGATTCTTATGATATGTAAATGACGCTGTAAGGAGCCCAGAGGGGCGTTATTCTTTCTCCACGGTGCCCAGGAACGCCCCTCTGAAGTGCCGTGCCCGGCTAAATTTGAAAACTAATAACGCCTCCAAGTTCATCTAAATCGCCTCCCAAACACGATCCTCCTCTCGCTGGCATCCCAAATCCCGTGCAGGCGCAGTGCCGGCGATTGCCTGCGCTATGATAAGATGACTGACGGCACTACGCCTGCGCGGGATTTGGGATGCCGGCGAGAGGAGGATTGGGGTGTTTGCCGCAGAGCGGCACTTAGCCGCGCCTCTGGGAGGCGATTTAGATGAACTTGGAGGCGTTATTAGTTTTCAAACTTAGGCGGGCACGGCACTTCAGAGGGGCGTTCCTGGGCACAGTGGAGAAAGAATAACGCCCCTCTGGGCTCCTTACAGCTTCATTTGCATATCATAAGAATCGATTTTTTGAAGAAATTACAAGACTCGCAATCAAAAGAACAAGACAGATGGAAAACAGGTACTCTGTTAAACATGGATTCACGAAAAAAAAATTGGGGGTAAATTGCTAGTGACAGATTCCCTTTAAGGCTACTTTCACACTTGCGTTCAGAGCGGATCCGTCTGGTGTCTGCACAGACGGATCCGCACCTATAATGCAAACGCTTAGATCCGTTCAGAACGGATCCGTTTGCATTAACATGAACAAAAAAAAAAAACATATTTTTTTTTGTTCATGATAGTGCAAACGGATCCGTTTTGACTTTACATTGAAAGTCAATGGGGGACGGATCCGTTTGAAAATTGAGCCATACTGTGTCAACTTCAAACGGATCCGTCCCCATTGACTTACATTGTAAGTCTGGACGGATCCGTTTGCCTCCGCACGGCCAGGCAGACACCCGAATGCTGCAAGCAGCGTTCAGGTGTCCGCCTGCTGAGTGGAGCGGAGGACAGATGGAGCCATACTGATGCATTCTGAGCGGATCCGCATCCACTCAGAATGCATTAGGGCTGGACGGATCCGTTCGGTGCCGCTTGTGAGAACCTTCAAACGGAACTCACAAGCGGAGACCCGAACGCAAGTGTGAAAGTAGCCTAACATGGCACCCCAAATAAGGAGACCTGCAGGCTGCAGCAGATATCCCATGTGACAGGTCACCCCCAGGAAACCCCTAACAGTTTCTGTAGGTCATGTATAAATTTATTTAATGGGGGTGTGGCATGGGAGGAGCAAAGTCAGGAAGTGGGAGGGGCCATGGTGGGTAGTGGGCGGGGTTAAGGGGCCCAATTCAGATTTTTGCTATGGGGCCCAGTGATTCCTATGTACGCCTCTGTTCAGAGCAAATAAGTCCTTCGCCTGAGCCGGGACATGCACTCCCAAAAATACTATGTCTTTTGTAGCCCAGTGGAAGGGGGTATTATTCTGAAGGGCTTCTTTAACCGATTCTGGACAAGTAACGTTTAGGGCCATTGACTTGCTATAGTTGATTTTAAAATTTGACACATAGCCAAACTCCTCAAAAAGAGACAAAAGCCTAGGGAAGGATGTTTCGAGGTTGGAAGTCATTATAAGTAGGTCATCTGCAAATGCGGCTGTCAGGTGGGTCCGAGAATCAATGGTTAAGCCCCTAACCGCAGGATCCTGCCGGATCTTACACAGCAAAGTCTCCATCACTATGACAAACAGATATGGGGAGAGGGGACACCCCTGCCTCGTGCCTTTTATCTCCTCTAAGTCCTTTTTAAGAGGTGCAAGAGCAGATTCCAGAATGCCCCTGAGATCTGCTTTGGAGAGTGAGGAGCTCTTTCGCAGTGGTCTGCAATCAGAAACATCAGAAGTGCTTCCTGCCTCAGAGCCTTCATCTGCTTCAGAGAGCTGCCGCGCCTTCTTGTATGTTTCAGCAGCAGGAGTCCTGGACTGTTTCTTAAGGAATTTATCCATCTCAGGTTGCCTGGAACGGGCCCCTGTCGGCTCTGGTGTCTCAGGGTGACGGTCCTTGCCTGGTTTCCCCATTGGCACAGAGTAAATAGCTAATAAAAGGGGCTATAATAGCTGCCAGGGAGAGGAGCTCAGGAACAAGCAGCCATGTGTCATGGAACCATGAACCAGACGTACAACAAGAGATGAGTGGAAATAAGAATGCTTTATTGAAAATAAAGCTGTAAGGCAAAAGTCCAAACGGATGGCTAAACCGAAGCAGGGTCTTGCGAAACCAGAGATCAGGAACCAGAAGGGTAGTCAGATGAAGCCAGGATCAGGAACCAACAGGGTAGTCAGACAAAGCCAGGATCAGGAATCAGCAGGGTAGTCAGACGAAGCCAGGATCAGGAACCAGAAGCAGCAGCAGTCTTAGAAGCATGTGAGCACAGGAGGACCAAGCAGGGAACTGAAGCCACAGACCTCCTATATATATGAGCTAGGCATCCAGCTCCTCCCAGTGGGAAGGAGGAGCCGCAGGGTGGGAGGCTACAAGAAACCCAGAAACCAAGATGGCCGCCAGCACATGTCAAACGAAGGAGACCAGCAAGGAGGTAAGACCATGACAGTACCTCCCCCTCAAGGGCCCCTCCTCCGCGGAGTAAGGAACGGTTTCTGAGGGAAGCGTGCGTGGAAGGCTCGGAGCAAGGCAGGAGCATGGACATCTGCGGAGGGAACCCAGGAACGCTCCTCTGGACCATAACCACGCCAATGGACCAAAAACTGCACCCGGCCGCGGACCAGGCGTGAGTCCAGGATATTGCTCACCTCATACTCCTCACGATTGCCCACTTGGACCGGACGAGGCCGAGGAATCGAGGAAGTGAAACGATTACACACCAGTGGCTTCAAGAGGGAGACATGAAACACGTTGGAGATCCGCATGCCAGGAGGAAGCGCAAGGGCATAGGCTACCGGGTTTACCCTGCGAAGCACTCGGAAGGGACCAACAAAGCGAGGCGCCAGCTTGGGAGTGGGCACTCGAAGGTTGAGGTTGCGGGTGGACAACCATACGCGGTCTCCGACCTGGTAGGAAGGAGCGGGCGCTCGTCTGCGATCAGCCTGGAGTCTCTGGCGCTGCGCAGAGACCTCAAGGGACCTCTGGATCTGTACCCAAGAAGCACGTAGGACGGAAAGGTGATCCTCCACAGCCGGAATATCCTGGGGAGAGAATACCTCCGGTAACACGGCAGGTTGGAACCCATAATTGGCCATGAAGGGAGACGTCCCAGAGGAAGAGTTCACCGCCGTGTTCCTGGCAAACTCAGCCCAAGGCAGGAGGTCAACCCAATTGTCTTGGTGATCGGAGACATAGCAACGAAGGAATTGCTCCAAGGCCTGATTGGATCGTTCTGCGGCCCCATTGGACTGAGGGTGGTAGGCCGATGAGAAAGAGAGATGAATCCCCAACTGGGAGCAAAAGGCGCGCCAGAACCTGGACACAAACTGACTCCCCCGATCCGACACAATCTCCTTGGGCAAACCGTGCAACCGGAAGACCTCCCTGGCAAAAATCGAGGCCAACTCTTGTGCAGAGGGTAACTTCTTGAGAGGTACACAGTGGCACATTTTGGAAAACCGATCCACTATCATGAGAATGACCGTATGGCCTCGGGATGCAGGGAGGTCCACAATGAAATCCATCCCCAGGTGTGACCATGGACGCTCCCCGGTGGCTGTGGGTTGCAAAAGGCCCAACGGAAGGTGCCGAGGGGACTTACTCTGGGCACAAACGGAGCATGCCGCTACATATGCGGCGATGTCGGAACGTAGAGAAGGCCACCAGAACAGACGTGAAACAGCCCAGGACAGCTGATTCTTTCCAGGATGCCCCGCGGCCTTGGAGTTATGGTAGGTTCGCAACAACCGAGTGCGCAACTCCTCAGGCACAAAACACCTGCCGTTGGGTCTCCCAGAGGGAGCACCAGATTGAGCCGCCAAAATCTGCTCACCCAGGGGAGAGGTCAGGCTGGTGCGAATGGCGGCCAGGATCTGATTCGGAGGTATGACCGAAGTCGGAATCGACTCCTCCCCGGACAGCTCGGAGTACTGCCGTGATAAGGCATCCGCTCTGATGTTCTTGGAACCGGGTAGGTAGGAGACCACGTAATTAAAACGTGACAAGAACAGAGCCCATCTGGCCTGACGTGGTGTCAATCTCTTGGCCTCAGAGAGGTAGGTCAGATTCTTGTGGTCCGTCAGGATGAGAACCGGAACCACCGAGCCCTCGAGCAAGTGCCTCCATTCTTTAAGGGCCTGCATGATGGCCAATAACTCCCTGTCACCAATCTGATAGTTGCACTCCGCGGAAGACAGTTTCCGGGAGTAAAACCCACAAGGAAGCAGAGGACCCTCTGGTGTTCTACGCTGAGACAGGAGGGCGCCTACTCCCGTCTCAGACGCGTCCACCTCGAGGACAAACGGCAACCCAGGGTTGGGATGCGACAGAATCGGAGCCGACACAAAGGCGGACTTTAGAGCCTCAAAAGCTCGGATGGCCTCGGGCGGCCAGACCTGGGGATTACTGCCCTTCCTGGTCAGATCCGTGAGAGGCTTGGCTAGCATGGAAAAGTCCCTGATGAACTTCCGATAATAATTGGCGAAGCCCAAAAAGCGCTGCAGGGCACGAAGACCACTGGGCTGGGGCCACTGTAAGACAGCCGAAACCTTCTCAGGATCCATGGAGAACCCCTCAGCGGAAATGATGTAACCTAAGAAGGTTACCTGGGATCGGTGAAATTCGCATTTCTCAAGCTTACCGAACAGCTTGTTCTCTCGTAACCGTTGCAACACTCGTCTGACATCCAGAATGTGGGCCTCCATGGATTCAGAATATACCAAGATGTCATCCAAATAGACCACCACACACTGCTGCAACAGGTCACGGAAAACATCGTTGATGAATTCCTGGAAGACTGCGGGCGCATTGCACAACCCAAAGGGCATAACCAAGGATTCATAATGACCGGTCCTGGTGTTAAACGCGGTCTTCCACTCATCGCCCGCCTTGATCCTTACCAGGTTATATGCCGCCCTCAGGTCGAGTTTGGTAAAGACCGTGGCCCCTTTGAGGCGATCGAACAGCTCGGAAATCAAGGGTATCGGGTAAGCGTTCTTGATCGTGATGCGATTGAGACCCCTGTAATCGATGCAGGGCCTCAACTCACCGCCCTTCTTTTTCACAAAGAAAAATCCAGCCCCTGCCGGGGACGAGGATTTGCGAATGTGTCCGCGTGAAAGCGCCTCCCTCACGTACTCCTCCATGGCCTCATTCTCCGCTACCGACAGTGGATAGACTTTGCCACGAGGAGGAACGGCACCAGATTGTAACTCTATGGCACAATCGTATGGGCGGTGCGGAGGTAGGGCAACCGCACGCACCTTATCGAATACATCCCGGTACTCCTCGTATTCAGGAGGCAACAGAGAGTCCGAGGAAGTACACAGCAACTTGACAGGCCCATGGATGCAACTAGCCCCACACTGCGGTGACCACGAGAGGATCTCGGCCGATTTCCAATCGAAAGTCGGATTATGCTTCTGGAGCCAGGGGTACCCCAAGACCACCGAGTAGTGTGGAGACGAAATAACCTGGAGACAGACCGACTCTCTGTGAACGGCACCAATGGCCATCCCCACTGTAAGGGTCTCATGAGTCACGTGTGGCGGCAGAAGGGGTCTGCCGTCTATCGCCTCAAGAGCCAGTGGGGAACCTCGAGGCTGCAGAGGAATGGAATTGGCGGCAGCGAACACACTATCAATGAACAAACCACCAGCACCAGAGTCCACCAACGCCTGGGTCGTCACCGAGCCCCCGACCCAGGAGAGGACAACAGTAATCAGTGGTTTGTCAACACGGGAAACCGGGGACGAGGAGACTCCACCCAAGATCTGCCCCCGACAGGATCTCAGGTGCGAGCGTTTCCCGGACGGTTCGGGCATGCCAACCGAAAATGCCCACCGAGACCACAGTACATGCATCGGCCCTCGCGTCTCCGGAGTACCCTCTCCCCCTCGGACAGGCGAGCAAACCCCAGCTGCATGGGTTCACCCCCAGACAAGTCATCCCCAGAAGGCGTGGGAGGAGAGGGAGGCACGGGTGGGACAGCAAACGTAGGCGCCAATCTGTTAGAAGGCCTCCGCAGGCTCTCCTGAAAGGAAGGTCTCTCCCTGAGTCTGGTGTCAATCAAAATCAGGAAAGAAATAAGAGACTCGAGCTCCACAGGTAGGTCCTTAGCTGCAACCTCATCCTTCAAGGCATCCGAGAGACCATGAGAGAAAGCAGCGACCAGAGCCTCATTATTCCAGCCCACCTCTACTGCCAGGGTACGAAACTCAATGGCGTATTCAGCTACGGATCGTGAACCCTGTCTGATGGACATAAGGAGCTTCGCAGCAGAGGCAGCACGAGCCGGCACATCGAATACCTTCCGAAGAGAAGCAACAAAACCGGAAAACTCGGCAACCACCGGATTGTTGTTCTCCCATAAAGGGCTGGCCCAGGCCAAGGCCTTGTCCGAGAGCAGCGAGATCAAGAAGCCCACCTTTGATCTCTCAGTAGGAAAGGCATGTGGCAGCAACTCGAAGTAAATGCCCACCTGGTTAAGGAAACCTCGGCACTGAGTTGGCTCTCCCCCAAAGCGCTGTGGAAGGGGGGCAGAACCGGTCATACCCCGAAACACCGCAGGCGCAGCAACAGGTGTCGGGGTAGACTCTGGCGCAACAACCGGAGCGGCAGTAGGAGCGGGCCCAGGAGCGACAACCGACCCATCGGCAACGGAAGCTAAATGAGCCGTGCGTTCAAGCAGGGTTTGCAACGCCACAGCGAACCGACCCAACAGGTGATCCTGCTGATCAAGTCTGGCAACCAGCGTAGGTAGCGAGGATGGCCCTGTACCGTCAGAATTCATGGCTTGGTCCTAATGTCATGGAACCATGAACCAGACGTACAACAAGAGATGAGTGGAAATAAGAATGCTTTATTGAAAATAAAGCTGTAAGGCAAAAGTCCAAACGGATGGCTAAACCGAAGCAGGGTCTTGCGAAACCAGAGATCAGGAACCAGAAGGGTAGTCAGATGAAGCCAGGATCAGGAACCAACAGGGTAGTCAGACGAAGCCAGGATCAGGAATCAGCAGGGTAGTCAGACGAAGCCAGGATCAGGAACCAGAAGCAGCAGCAGTCTTAGAAGCATGTGAGCACAGGAGGACCAAGCAGGGAACTGAAGCCACAGACCTCCTATATATATGAGCTAGGCATCCAGCTCCTCCCAGTGGGAAGGAGGAGCCGCAGGGTGGGAGGCTACAAGAAACCCAGAAACCAAGATGGCCGCCAGCACATGTCAAACGAAGGAGACCAGCAAGGCGGTAAGACCATGACACCATGCAGCTCCAAGGTCAAGCTCTGCCCCCTACAGTACTTATATTCTTGTACATAGGAGCAGTATTATAGTAGTTATATTCTTGTACATAGGAGACAGTATTATAGTAGTTATATTCTTGTACATAGAAGGCAGTATTATAGTAGTTATATTCTTGTACATAGGAGAAGTATTATAGTAGTTATATTCTTGTACATAGGAGCAGTATTATAGTAGTTATATTCTTGTACATAGAAGGCAGTATTATAGTAGTTATATTCTTGTACATAGAAGGCAGTATTATAGTAGTTATATTCTTGTACATAGGAGCAGTATTATAGTAGTTATATTCTTGTACATAGGAGCAGTATTATAGTAATTATATTCTTGTACATAGGAGACAGTGTTATAGTAGTTATATTCTTGTACATAGGGGCAGTATTGTAGTAGTTATATTCTTGTACATAGGGGCACTATTGTAGCAGTTATATTCTTGTACATAGGAGGCAGTATTATAGTAGTTATATTCTTGTACATAGGAGCAGTATTATAGTAGTTATATTCTTGTACATAGGAGCAGTATTATAGTAGTTATATTCTTGTACATAGGAGCAGTATTATAGTAGTTATATTCTTGTACATAGGAGCAGTATTATAGTAGTTATATTCTTGTACATAGGAGCAGTATTATAGTAATTATATTCTTGTACATAGGAGACAGTGTTATAGTAGTTATATTCTTGTACATAGGGGCAGTATTGTAGTAGTTATATTCTTGTACATAGGGGCACTATTGTAGCAGTTATATTCTTGTACATAGGAGGCAGTATTATAGTAGTTATATTCTTGTACATAGAAGGCAGTATTATAGTAGTTATATTCTTGTACATAGAAGGCAGTATTATAGTAGTTATATTCTTGTACATAGGAGCAGTATTATAGTAGTTATATTCTTGTACATAGGAGCAGTATTATAGTAATTATATTCTTGTACATAGGAGACAGTGTTATAGTAGTTATATTCTTGTACATAGGGGCAGTATTGTAGTAGTTATATTCTTGTACATAGGGGCACTATTGTAGCAGTTATATTCTTGTACATAGGAGGCAGTATTATAGTAGTTATATTCTTGTACATAGGAGCAGTATTATAGTAGTTATATTCTTGTACATAGGAGCAGTATTATAGTAGTTATATTCTTGTACATAGGAGCAGTATTATAGTAGTTATATTCTTGTACATAGGAGCAGTATTATAGTAGTTATATTCTTGTACATAGGAGCAGTATTATAGTAGTTATATTCTTGTACATAGGAGCAGTATTATAGTAGTTATATTCTTGTACATAGGAGCAGTATTATAGCAGTTATATTCTTGCACATAGGAGCAGTATTATAGTAGTTATATTCGTGTACATAGGAGGCAGTATTATAGTAGTTATATTCTTGTACATAGGAGCAGTATTATAGCAGTTATACTCTTGTACATAGGAGCAGTATTATAGTAGTTATATTCTTGTACATAGAAGGCAGTATTATAGTAGTTTTTATTCTTGTACATAGAAGGCAGTATTATAGTAGTTATATTCTTGTACACAGGAGGCAGTATTATAGTAGTTATATTCTTGTACATAGGAGAGCAGTATTATAGTAGTTATATTCCTGTACATAGGAGGCAGTATTATAGTAGTTATATTCTTGTACATAGGAGCAGTATTATAGTAGTTATATTCTTGTACATAGGAGGCAGTATTATAGTAGTTATATTCTTGTACACAGGAGCAGTATTATAGTAGTTATATTCTTGTACACAGGAGCAGTATTATAGTAGTTATATTCTTGTACATAGGAGCAGTATTATAGTAGTTATATTCTTGTACATAGGAGCAGTATTATAGTAGTTATATTCTTGTACATAGGAGCAGTATTATAGTAGTTATATTCTTGTACATAGGAGCAGTATTATAGTAGTTATATTCTTGTACATAGGAGCAGTATTATAGTAGTTATATTCTTGTACATAGGAGCAGTATTATAGTAGTTATATTCTTGTACATAGGAGCAGCATTATAGTAGTTATATTCTTGTACATAGGAGGCAGTATTATAGTAGTTATATTCTTGTGCATAGGAGCAGTATTATAGTAGTTATATTCTTGTACGTAGGAGAGCAGTATTATGGTAGTTATATTCCTGTACATAGGAGGCAGTATTATAGTAGTTATATTCTTGTACATAGGAGCAGTATTATAGTAGTTATATTCTTGTACATAGGAGGCAGTATTATAGTAGTTATATTCTTGTGCATAGGAGCAGTATTATAGTAGTTATATTCTTGTACATAGGAGAGCAGTATTATGGTAGTTATATTCCTGTACATAGGAGGCAGTATTATAGTAGTTATATTCTTGTACATAGGAGCAGTATTATAGTAGTTATATTCTTGTACATAGGAGGCAGTATTATAGTAGTTATATTCTTGTACATAGGAGCAGTATTATAGTAATTATATTCTTGTACATAGGTGCAGTATTATAGTAGTTATATTCTTGTACACAGGAGCAGTATTATAGTAGTTACAGGTATATTATTTTACATAGGAGCAGTGTTACAGTAGATATTGAGATGTAAGCATTTGAGGTGACATCTACAGTGCCTTTGTAATCTGTTCACTTCCAGCACCTCTCTCCATTCCTCGGGTTCAATCGAATGAATATTCTGTATAATGTTTTTCACCTTTTTCCACATTTCTTTGCCTTATTAATTTTATCTGGTGTTTGACTCTTATCGGAGGTCTACAATTATAGTAACTCACCCTTTCTTACGGAGAATGAGACGTTCCTGGTTCCAACTTTGGTCACACTTTTCTTATTAAATAAATTTGCGCGCTTGAGCTCAAACTCTTTGCGTAGACTGTCGACAAGGATGGCCGGTTTCTAGGTAATAAATGTAGAGTTATAAAGCAATTCTGAAAGCTGAACCCCTTATTATATTATGAAGACCTGAGTGACTTATGCTGTATATGTTTATAGGCAATGACTTCTCATATTCTGGTTTTGTCTATGTGAGGGACCTGGCATGACATTTACCTTCTGATGGTGCTGGGCATATGCGGACCCTCCAGCTTTGTATAACTTAGAGTGACTGTTTCACGTTCATATAAATATTTTCTGCCTTTCTGGACCACAAGGTGCTAGATTAAAGGATTATTACTGTAGTTTCATGTCATATAGCTGCAGAATATTCTATTGCATAGTTCTTTCCTCCCCACTAATTTGTGTAACCTGTTGGTAGGATACTTTTAAGTTGCCTAACAACCACTTAGCTCCTCACCTGTGTGACTACTGTTTGAATACATAAATTACATGCACAGAAATTTCTATCTATAGTAGATTGGCCCTCGACACTGCACAAACCCATCTCAGATCACTCAGTTATCATGGAGGAGGAGAAGGTGCTTTGGACTGGGCGCCATCTTCACCCCCTGATCATTTCATATTAACCTCGTGTGGGTTGGTTGTCGTCTTCAGATTTTGGACTTTTCTTCTCTCGGACATGACATCTTCATCAGCTCCCCTTAGCTCTTCTGGATTCTTTTTTATTGCGTATTGTCTTTCGCCAAATCTGGAGATAAAAATAATAACCATGGTAAAAGGGTTCTCTAATGGTTCTACTGTATACTTATGGCTGCAGCGCTTCTGTGAGCCTCGCAGATTACCAAGCCCTATGGTACATTGGATAGCAGCTTTGCTTGGTATTCATTAGAATAGGACTCAGCTGCACCTAAGCCACTTGAGTGATTAATGTGACTTCACAGGCTTCTTCAGTAGGTCGGTGAGGGTCCTGGTGTCTGACCCCCAAAAGTCACACATGAGTATATAGTTCATCAGACACTCGGAAATCTTCTGTAATAGTAATCGGTACATTAGCTGTCTCCTGGGGGAACACTTGGCCATAGTATTTAGCTACAGGGCTGGAACAGCAAACTGAATCTTTGCTGTCGATGAACGAAGGTTGTTGTCTTCCAGTCGTTTGTCTCTTCCACAGTCCGGGCCTACTTACTTGAATATTGGATCCATTGTAAGGCATCTTTTCCCATATTTCTTTTCCAAATATAAGAGGACAGCGCAGAGTATGACAACTTGAATGTACGGCTGCAAAGGAAAAGAAAGACAAGCCGGTCACTAGAGAGGCACTGACGCCACGTATCCTACCTGTGCCCACCTCAGTCACCAGACTGAGAATAAAACATTCATGTAAAGAGAAAAGTACTTGACCCTCCACTTTCTACCTTCAGGAGCTTCTCTGATCTCCATTCTACAACCACGAGTATTAATATGGAGTCAGTCCCTTCTTTGCTCTTCTGGTAGGGCTTTCTATGAGATTTTGGAAGGTGTTTGTGGGGATATTTGCTGTTTATCTAGAAGAACATTTGTGAGGTCAGACCCTGATGCTGGAGGAGGGGGCCCGGCTCACAGTCCTAGTGTTTGATGGGATTGCGTTTGGGGCTCTGTCAGGCCGGTCAGGTTCTTCCAGACTCCCCCCCCTCCCCCAACCATATCTTCGTGGAGCTTGTGCACCGGGGGGCAGTCACGGAGAAGCAGAAAAGGGCCTTCCCCAAACTTGTCCCACAAAACTGCCACCATACAATTTTTGTTTGATAAAGCATTAATATTTCCTTTCACCAGAACTAAAGGTCTGAGTCCAGTCACAGTTTTTGTGCTGATGTCCCTGGCTTTATGCAAATAAGTTTGTAACCTCTCTCCCCTGTATGAAGAGTAGTCCCAGGCCCCTATTTGATGTGTATTCAGCCTAAAATAGGACTTTTCTTTCACAAGTTCTCTCCTGTGAGAAACACTTACAATCATCACGTTCATGAGGATGCTTGTTCTCGGCTCATAATCGGAGACGTGATTTGGTTTGCTCTGCACAGAAGATGAACAATCACTGGAATTAGTCACAATTAATCAGATATGACATGTCGGCATGTAGCACTTAGGAGAAAGGAGCCCGACTGCCATATTAAAGCATGTAGACCCCGAAACATAAACTGTATACTCTGCTCCCTGCTACCACCTCCCCTAAGGCCTGTGATATAAATGTGATGACAGATGTCAGTGGGATGGTGGATATTCCAAAAAGCCTCATCCCCCAAGAGATTCTGCTCAAGCTGCCTAGTCGCTATAGTGTATGATGGTGTCTGGTGGTCTGCTCAGTGGTTGGATGGGCAGACGACCCCCCTTTGTTGACTAGTTTGCAATACCAGACATGATTGTATACTTACCAGGTGCACCAGGAATGCCAGCAAATTACTGGGGGGCAGTAAAGTCAAGGCGAAGATGTATATCATGACAGAGCTCCTAAAGTAGACCTCAGCCAAGAAGGGAAGGATGGAAATCTGCAAGAACACAGGTGCAGTCAGTCATTCCATCAATAGTTATATCATTACCACCATCATCGATAGATCCAGCACATTTTTTGATGTGAGGAGATGACTACTGACAATGCTTCTTTAACGTGAGGTGCAGCAGTTTTTTCTTAGCACAATGTCTCAGGGGCATTGCTAGCACTGGGGATTTTAGCCGGTGCCCTTTATCTATGGGTTGCCATTAGTCTCAACTGCATCTGCAGGGTGCAGATACAGCTGACTACTCTGGTGGGAGTTGTCAGTTCTGTGCTCCACCATTCTGAGTGAGATGTCTGGCGCAGGTATCCCCTGACCTGGCATGTTCATCAGGAGATGAATATTAGTTTATTTTTTTTATTTTTGCATGGGGAAAATTATTGCATGGGGAACAGTGAAGCGAGCGCAAGGTGGGCACCATTACTGGGAAGGCACGGAGGGCGGCACGGTTACTAAGAGGAGGTCTTGAACAGGGCATCATTACTGTTGTGGAAATTTTATTAGGATGTGTTTCTAATATATTGTGTCTTGTCATCATGTCTCTCAATGTCAGGGTAAACCATTGGAGTGGACATCTTCCCGTGTATGTTCTGTCACAGCTGCTGGGCGCAGAGGTCTCCGGCGAATGGTCCATGTGCTAAGCACTGGGCTGTGGGCCGGGGGAGACTGATGTGTTCAGCAGAGCAGTGTTTTGTTGGCTGATGTATGGACGCCGGCTAGGGCCCCCGCACAAGACGCGGATTTATTGGCTTGGCGTGGATGCATTTGTTAAAAGAACAATATAACAAAAGGAACGTGCGTTTGTTGTCTCTAGTGCGCCTGATCAGCCGCTGGAGATAATGACGCTGTACTGTAAATAATCATGCATGAGGATCATAGTAACTTTATCTGGCATTGATCACTGAGCAAGGATGGATACAATTAACTCCAGTGGTTATAGGATAGGTTATGGGAGGTTATAATGTACATGTGTTTGTTAGCTGGCTATGTTATTTTAAATGCTTATCTTCCTGTGTCATCACTTCCTGTATCCTTGTTGCATAAAGTAAGTGGTCGGGTGATAGTCTGGCCCCTTTTCTATTGTTAGACCCTTTTGTGACTATATAAAAGTGAACAGACTGGGCAGGAGGAGGGGGAGTGCTCAGCAAGAACTCAAGGTGGTAACACCTTTGTCTGACTGTGTCGTGAAGAGATTTACCTTTTCTTACACAAAGTCTGATGGTAGCAGATTTCTACAATTAATATTTCTATAACATTACTAAAAGGAGTGAGTAGAGGGTTCACAATTACTAAGACAAGGGCTCGGAGTGGACAGCATTACTGAGAAGGGACAGAGGGGGCACTGTTACTTAGAGAGGGACTTGGAGAGGGCACCATTACTAAAAGGGGTGCACAGAGGAGGCATGATTACTGAGAGGGGGGCTCAGAGGTGCCATTACTGAATGGGTTGCATGGATGGGGCACCATTGCTGAAAAGGGATATGAAGGGGGCACTGTTAGTGAGGAAGGGTGGCTTGAAGAGGGCACCATTTCTAAAAGAAGTGCAGACAGGGGTCACAATTACAGAAACTGGGGCTCAGTGGACACCATATATGCATGCACAGGTCTTCTAATGTGCATTAAAAACATATAAGTATAACCCCTGTCCACCTTATGAATACTGCAAACTCATGTTTTATAACCTGAAGCAATCGCTTTTCTTTCTGCCCAAGGGGCGGCGTTTCAGCTCCACTTGCGCCCAGCCAGCCGCCCATCTATTGGGCATGTGCCGGATCTCGGAAGGTTGGGAACAGCAGAAGCCGCCCAGCGAAGTGAATATTGATGAGCTGGGCGGCAGTTGGGGGGGCGGCTGGCTGGGCGCAAGTGGAGCTGAAATGCCGCCCCTTGGGCAGAAAGGAAAGCGATTACTTCAGGTTATAAAACATGAGTTTGCAGTATTCATAAGGTGGACAGGGGTTATACTTATATGTTTTTAATGCACATTAGAAGACCTGTACATGCATATATATAGCTAATTATGCTTATTGGGCCTGTCAGTGTCCCTTTAATGAAAGGGATGCATGGGTTGGGTATCATTAGTGAGAGGGGTGCCCAGATTGGGCACCATTACAAAGAGGAGGGCACAAAAGAGCCACCATCATTGAAATGGATGCAGGGATGGGGCACCATTACTGAAAGAGTGGCACTGAGGAGAGCACCTTTATTGACTGGGATTACATTACTCTGTGTAGGTACTAAGGGGGCACTATAACTGTGCGCACTGTATAAGCACATTCTGTTGTGGAGAGCACTAAGTTGGCACCAATAGGGGGGTCACTATTACTGTGGTAGACCTAAGGGTGAATGAATATAAAGTTACCTTTATTGTGTGGGGGCACTAAGGAGACATTATTACTTTGGGGGTCGCTCTATATGCATCTAAATGGAGATTGCCACTTGGTGGTGGTAACGGACAGGTAAAATATGTACAGCTCTGCGGAGAGCCGTGTGGAGGTCATTGACCTGTTTTAGTCAATTTCCTTACTTGAGGAATTATAAAGATTCCATCTATTTCTCTCCAGGTGAGGTAAGTGCTCACTCAGTAATAAGAAAGGTATGTGGGAGGTATTCCAGCAGACCTCGGTACCCACCAGAATAAATAAGACAGACCAGTCATCACTATTAGCTTTTCCTTTTCTGCAAAGAAAGGCGATTACATAGGCAAAGAGGACCATGGAGGCGCCAAAGCCAAGGATATCCAGAATCTGCAAGAAAGCAACCTACGGTCAGAGCAAGTGATGGGAGTTGGGGGGGGGGGGGGGCGGTCTGTATATACCGTGTCCCCATACATACCAATAATACCGCCTTCAGAGGAGGCAGAGTGATCGAGTAGTTGAATGCAAACAGTATGGCTATCATCAGGAAGAGCAGCAGCCAGTAGAGGGCGATGTCCACCAAGGCCTGTCCGCACCAGTACGCCGATGGGAAGAGGCCGGAGATCCGCAGCTGAGAACGAGCCTTGTTCTGGAAATGTGGAGACGATTCAGTTGGTTTAGTAACACAGAAGTGCACATGTCTATCATGATCAGAGATTGACCACACGTGCCGTAAAAATTGCTGATTTCTGTAGGTTTGTGTGAGTTGAATCTAGAGCGTGTACAGTACTAACACAGTGCATGAGACTTTCAGAAATATCTCATATGTCCAATTACTCTGCAGGTTTTATCCGAGACTTTCAGCCTCTAGACCTGCTGTTCCTGGGAGTGATGCCGCCACAGACACCAGCATGTTTTAAGTGGTCTTTTCAGTAGCGGTTTTCTCCGAAACCACAATGGACTCACCACATGTGAATGTACCCTATGGGTGTACTCAGACATAGGTGTGTTTGTTTGCTGTGTAGTATCAGGAGCCGGGTCCTTAGTAGCACAGAGTACTTCAGGAGAGGAGTGTGCTGATCTTGTGGAGGTCACATGTTGACGGTTACATATAGGGTTGGGCGACATCAAAAATATTCCCCGGATAATTATATTTAAAAAATTTATTGCGATAATGATATATATTGGATATTGATATATACCCATTTAGAAGGAAAAAAAAACTTGGGGCCATAAGGAGACGTTATACTGTATGGGGCACTGCGGCAGCCACAAGGAGAAATTATAATGTATGGGGCAGCAACAAGTAGACGTTATACTGTATGGGGGCAGCCACAAGGAGACGTTATACTGTATGGGGTCAGCCACAAGGAGACGTTATACTGTATGGGGCAGCCACAAGGAGACGTTATACTGTATAGGGCAGCCACAAGGAGACGTTATACTGTATGGGGGCAGCCACAAGGAGATGTTATACTGTATGGGGGCAGCCACAAGGAGACGTTATACTGTATGGGGCAGCCACAAGGAGACGTTATACTGTATGGGGCAGCCACAAGGAGACGTTATACTGTATAGGGCAGCCACAAGGAGACGTTATACTGTATGGGGTCAGCCACAAGGAGACGTTATACTGTATGGGGTCAGCCACAAGGAGACGTTATACTGTACGGAGACAGCCACAAGGAGGCATTATACTGTATGGGGCAGCCACAAGGAGACGTTATACTGTATGGGGGCGGCCACAAGGAGACATTATTCTGTATGAGCAGGTGCGCCACAAGGAGACTTTATACTGTATGGGGGCAGCCACAAGGAGACGTTATACTGTATGGGGGCGGCCACAAGGAGATGTTATACTGTATGGGGGCAGCCACAAGGAGACATTATACTGTATGGGGCAGCCACAAGGAGACATTATACTGTATGGGGGCAGCCACAAGGAGACGTTATACTGTGTGGGGGCAGCCACAAGTAGACATTATACTGTATGGGGCAGCCACAAGGAGACGTTATACTGTATGGGGGCAGCCACAAGGATACATTATACTGTATGGGGCAGCCACAAGGAGACGTTATACTGTATGGGGCAGCCACAAGGAGACGTTATACTGTACGGAGACAGCCACAAGGAGGCATTATACTGTATGGGGCAGCCACAAGGAGACGTTACACTGTATGGGGGCAGCCACAAGGAGACATTATACTGTATGAGGGCAGCCACAAGGAGACATTATTCTGTATGAGCAGGTGCGCCACAAGGAGACTTTATACTGTATGGGGGCAGCCACAAGGAGACGTTATACTGTATGGGGGCGGCCACAAGGAGATGTTATACTGTATGGGGGCAGCCACAAGGAGACATTATACTGTATGGGGCAGCCACAAGGAGACATTATACTGTGTGAGCAGGTGGGCCACAAGGAGACTTTATACTGTATGGGGCAGTTACAAGGAGACATTATACTGTATGGGGCAGCCACAAGGAGACGTTATACTGTATGGGGGCGGCCACAAGGAGACATTATTCTGTATGAGCAGGTGCGCCACAAGGAGACTTTATACTGTATGGGGACAGCCACAAGGAGACGTTATACTGTATGGGGGCGGCCACAAGGAGACGTTATACTGTGCGGGGGCAGCCACAAGGAGACATTATACTGTATGGGGCAGCCACAAGGAGACGTTATACTGTATGGGGCAGCCACAAGGAGACATTATACTGTATGGGGGCAGCCACAAGGAGACATTATACTGTATGGGGCAGCCACAAGGAGACATTATACTGTATGGGGGCAGCCACAAGGAGACGTTATACTGTGCGGGGGCAGCCACAAGGAGACATTATACTGTATGGGGCAGCCACAAGGAGACGTTATACTGTATGGGGGCAGCCACAAGGATACATTATACTGTATGGGGCAGCCACAAGGAGACGTTATACTGTATGGGACAGCCACAAGGAGACGTTATACTGTACGGAGGCAGCCACAAGGAGGCATTATACTGTATGGGGCAGCCACAAGGAGACATTATACTGTATGGGGCAGCCACAAGGAGACGTTATACTGTATGGGGGCAGCCACAAGGAGACATTATACTGTATGGGGGCAGCCACAAGGAGACATTATACTGTATGGGGCAGCCACAAGGAGACGTTATACTGTATGGGGGCAGCCACAAGGATACATTATACTGTATGGTTCAGCCACAAGGAGACGTTATACTGTATGGGACAGCCACAAGGAGACGTTATACTGTACGGAGGCAGCCACAAGGAGGCATTATACTGTATGGGGCAGCCACAAGGAGGCATTATACTGTATGGGGCAGCCACAAGGAGACGTTATACTGTATGGGGGCAGCCACAAGGAGGCATACTGTATGGGGCAGCCACAAGGAGACATTATACTGTATGGGGCAGTCACAAGAAGATGTTATACTGTATAGTGCAGTCACAAGGAGACATTATACTGTATGGGGCAGCCATAAGGAGGAGATGTTACACTGTATGGGGCAGTCACAAGGAGACGTTATACTGTATGGGGCGGTGGGCCACAAGGAGACGTTATACTGTATGGGGCGGTGGGCCACAAGGAGACGTTATACTGTATGGGGCGGTGGGCCACAAGGAGACATAATACTGTATGGGGCGTTGTGTGGTAGTGTAGGGACGCCTCTTACGATTCATGTAACTGGGGTAAGATCCTATTAGGATCGTGGAGGAAGTCTTCTTTGGTAAATTTTAAAGAAGAGGACAGGGCTCCACATGGACTAGAAGTGACAACTGGTATTAGGAAGGGGGGGGGGGGTTCATTCTGTGGTGATGTCACTCTCCACCCCCAAAATTGCAGTACATGAGGAGGCTGACTTCAAATACGAAGTTCTCCTACTCCTAAAATTCAGCCCCATGGACAGTGACTGCAGTCATTACCTGAAGGAGTAATGAAATAGCCAGGGGTTATGCTAGCAGTCAGTAGTGGGCTGTCTGTCACAAAGGGCAACGCAGCTGAAAACACCATCAATGTAAACCTTCAGTCTACCGGAGCCCAGTACACACGATATATACAGATATACACGTCATGTATGTACACAGTGACGTCTCTATTTATATGCGTATCACATCACAGGTGGACAACCTGTGACACACTGGAGTGAAGACACGTGTGTTGGTGACACATATTAATGTTTGTACAAAGTCTTGGTAATGTTGCAGCAGATGGCGGCAAGATCACTTACTGCTTCATATGTCTATTTGTTAGGTCCCACCAAGTTCTAGTCATATGTCACTCAAACTACTGCACTGACAAGAGGCGGAGGAGCAGAGCGAGGCTGAGGAGGAGCAGAGTGAGGGGGCGGCGGAGGAGGAGCAGAGCGAGGCTGAGGAGGAGCAGAGTGAGGGGGCGGCGGAGGAGGAGCAGAGCGAGGCTGAGGAGGAGCAGAGTGAGGGGGCGGCGGAGGAGGAGCAGAGCGAGGCTGAGGAGGAGCAGAGTGAGGGGGCGGCGGAGGAGGAGCAGAGCAAGATGAGAGGCTGCGGAGGTGGAGCAGGGCAAGACAGGAGGCTGCGGAGGTGGAGCAGAGCAAGATGAGAGGCGGTGGTGTGACTTGTTTATGACAGGTTTATATAAAGTGAAAAATAAAATAAAAAAGCTCCCTCCCTCCAGTGCATTGCAGCCGTGTCCAGCCCTCCGCATGCTAGTAGTAATACAGGCAGCAGAGGCCAGTGACCAGGGAATGTAAGCAGGTGGCAGGAAGCGGACATTTTAGAAGTGGTCAGAACACATGCGACTGCTCCTATGATGTCATTAAATACTGCGGTTATTGGAAAATGGTGATATCGCCATATCACCGTTTTTTTTAAAAGTGGTATATCATGGATACCGGTATATCACTCAACCCTAGTTGCATAGTTAAAGGAGCAGGATCCTCCCAGCAGCACAGAGGATTTTTGGAGAGGAGTGTGCTGATCTTGTGGAGGTCACAGGATGAGAGTTACATAGTGGAAGGAGCAGGGTCCTCCCAGCAGCACAGAGGATTTCAGGAGAGGAGTGTGCTGATCTTGTGGAGGTCATAGGCTGAGAGTTACATAGTGGAAGGAGCAGGGTCCTCCCAGCAGCACAAAGGATTTCAGGAGAGGAGTGTGCTGATCTTGTGGAGGTCACAGGATGAGAGTTACATAGTGGAAGGAGCAGGGTCCTCACAGCAGCACAGAGGATTTCAGGAGAGGAGTGTGCTGATCTTGTGGCGGTCACAGGCTGAGAGTTACATAGTGGAAGGAGCAGGGTCCTCCCAGCAGCACAGAGGATGTCAGGAGAGGAGTGTGCTGGTCTTGTGGAGGTCATAGGCTGAGAGTTACATAGTGGAAGGAGCAGGGTCCTCCCAGCAGCACAAAGGATTTCAGGAGAGGAGTGTGCTGATCTTGTGGAGGTCACAGACTGAGAGTTACATAGTGGAAAGAGCAGGGTCCTCCCAGCAGCACAGAGGATTTCAGGAGAGGAGTGTGCTGATCTTGTGGAGGTCACAGGATGAGAGTTACATAGTGGAAGGAGCAGGGTCCTCCCAGCAGCACAGAGGATTTCAGGAGAGGAGTGTGCTGATCTTGTGGAGGTCACAGGATGAGGGTTACATAGTGGAAGGAGCAGGGTCCTGCCAGCAGCACAGAGGATTTCAGGAGTGGGGTGTGCTGATCTTGTGGAGGTCATAGGCTGAGAGTTACATAGTGGAAGGAGCAGGGTCCTCCCAGCAGCACAAAGGATTTCAGGAGAGCAGTGTGCTGATCTTGTGGAGGTCACGGGATGAGAGTTACATAGTGGAAGGAGCAGGGTCCTCCCAGCAGCACAGAGGATTTCAGGAGAGGAGTGAGCTGATCTAGTGGAGGTCATAGGCTGAGAGTTACATAGTGGAAAGAGCAGGGTCCTCCCAGCAGCACAGAGGATTTCAGGAGAGGAGTGTGCTGATCTTGTGGAGGTCACAGGATGAGAGTTACATAGTGGAAGGAGCAGGGTCCTCCCAGCAGCACAGAGGATTTCAGGAGGGGAGTGCGCTGATCTAGTGGAGGTCACAGGATGAGAGTTACATAGTGGAAGGAGCAGGGTCCTCCCAGCAGCACAGAGAATTTCAGGAGAGGAGTGTGCTGATCTTGTGGAGGTCACAGGATGAGAGTTACATAGTGGAAGGAGCAGGGCCCTCCCAGCAGCACAAAGGATTTCAGGAGAGGAGTGTGCTGATCTTGTGGAGGTCATAGGCTGAGAGTTACATCGTGGAAGGAGCAGGGTCCTCACAGCAGCACAGAGGATTTTACAGAGTTACATAGTGGGAGATCTCATTCTTGTATTGAAGAGGGTGAAATCCACACAAAAGTATTGACGTGCTGCAGATTTTAAAATCCACAGGTCAGGTCAGTACGTGAAATTTGTAAAACCTTATACACTTTGCTGATACTGTACTACACTGCGTTTTTTCCGCATGGGAATTCCCAAAGAGTACCCATGCGTAATCCCCGACGTGTGTGGGTAGTCTTACACTCACCTTATTATCCTCGAAACTACTCATGGCAATGTAAGAGGCAATACCACAGCCAAACGCCATGTACATTAAGCTCAGAAAGAACAGGGAATTGCTCATCCGTTCAGAAACTTCCTTGGAAAGAAAGGAAAACATTTTCAGAACATCATCCAACTGCTGCACGGCATCCACTGCTACAGACAACCTCATTCCATAGAGCAGACGATTACTACAGCGCTGAACCAGTTTACTTCTGTATACATAATTTGGGTACGGCACTCACAGGATACACGGGTTTGTTTGAGATTTCGATCTTCTCGGTGGATCCGAAGCTCTTCAGGAAGGCATTACTGATAATATTCACCAGCACCGGCAGTCCGTTCTGCACTCGCGGATTTCCAATAATCCTGAAGCGGTAACTCTGGAGAAAGAGGAGCATAAAGTTACACCGGAACGTCAGAAGTTCGCTTCTATCTGCGGAAAAAGTTGTGGAGCTTCACAGTGTTTTACTTTATCCTTTGCGAACAGATTTAAAAAAATTTCCCCAGTTTTCTCCAATCACATCCTGAAGCTCAATCATCTCTGTGCAATGCAGCATTTTACATGGCCGTTCACACAGTGAGATGGGTGATTTCTCGGAAACTGAACCCCCATATTAAGTTGTTTACAGAGGCATTGGATTTTAGAAGTGGTCCTCCATCATTTTTAATAAGCAAAGTTGCACTGGAGCAGAACTTAAAGGGCTTCTGTCAGCCCACTAAACAGTTTTATTTTTTTTTTGGTTTACTAATAATCCCTATACTCCGAGCTCCCTATACATAAGTTAAATAATCATTTTGGTTCAGTAGAATTTTATAAAAAGCTATTTTTAAAATATGTAAATTACCTTGCTACCAGCAAGTAGGGCGGCTACTTGCTGGTAGCAGCCGCATCCTCCGATCCTAATGACGCCCCCTCCGCTGTGTGATTGACAGGGCCAGGGAACGGAATCGTTCTCTGCTGGCCCTGCCTGTTTGCATTCAAAATCTGGCGCCTGTTTGGCGGCCGTACCTATCTTCAATGTGTGCAGGCGCACTGAGAGGCGGCCGCTCGCTCGGCCGCTCCATCCTCAATGCGCCGATGACGTCACATCTACACCCGGCGCAGGCGCATTGAGGATGGAGCGGCCGAGCGAGCGGCCGCCTCTCAGTGCGCCTGCGCACATTGAAGATAGGTACGGCCGCGGCGCAGGCGCCGGATTTTGATTGCAAACAGGCAGGGCCAGCAGAGAACGATTCCGTTCCCTGGCCCTGTCAATTACAATGCGGAGGGGGCGTCATTAGGATCGGAGGATGCGGCTGCTACCAGCAAGTAGCCGCCCTACTTGCTGGTAGCAAGGTAATTTACATATTTTAAAAATAGCTTTTTATAAAATTCTACTGAACCAAAATGATTATTTAACTTATGTATAGGGAGCTCGGAGTATAGGGATTATTAGTAAACAAAAAAAAAAAAAACGGTTTAGTGGGCTGACAGAAGCCCTTTAACATTATAGGAGTCAGCATGGTGGTGGTGGTGGAAAGTCTCTGTATTGCCGATACATCACCTTGTCCTGCAGTGACAGCTCGATAGCGCCGTTGTATCCTGTAGTGTTTCTGTTGTATGGACCATCAACAACCTTCACCGAAACGTCCTGCGCCTTTATGCTATTGACAAAGTCTTCGATCGGTGCACCTATCACAGATAATACAGTGGGTTGTAAGTACGTCACCATGCCTTGGGGCTCAACCAGGCCCCAGGCTATGTAGGACAATGGGGCCTGTTATATGGGACCAGCCAGGATCCGCAGCTGTGTAGTACAATGGGTCCTGTTATATGGGGAGAGCCAGGGACCCCAAGCTGTATAGGACAATGGGACCTGTTATATGCAGTGAGCCAGGATCCCCAGCTGTGTAGTACAACGGGCCTTGTTATATGGGGCGAGCCAGGATCCCCAGCTGTGAAGGTCAATGGGTCCTGTTATATGAGGTGAGCGAGGATCCCCAGCTGTGTAGTACAATGGGTCCTGTTATATGGGATGAGCCAGGGACCCCAAACTGTATAGGACAATGGGGCCTGTTATATAGGGCGAGCCAGGATCCCCAGCTGTGTAGTACAGTTAGTTCTGTTATATGGGATGAGCCAGGATCCCCAGCTGTGAAGGTCAGTGGGTCAATGGGCTAGCCAGGAACCCCAAGCTGAGTAAGACAATGGGTCTTGTTACATGGGACAAGCCAGGGACCCCAAGATGTGGAGGACAGTGGGTCTTGTTATATGGGGAGAGACAGGGACCCCAAGCTGTATAGAACAATGGGTCCTGTTATATGGGATGAGCCAGGATCCCCAGCTGTGAAGGTCAGTGGGTCAATGGGCTAGCCAGGGACCCCAAGCTGAGTAAGACAATGGGTCTTGTTACATGGGACAAGCCAGGGACCCCAAGATGTGGAGGACAGTGGGTCTTGTTATATGCGGTGAGCCAGGATCCCCAGATGTGTAGTACAACGGGACTTGTTATATGGGGCGAGCCAGGATCCCCAGCTGTGAAGGTCAATGGGTCCTGTTATATGGGATGAGCCAGGGACCCCAAACTGTATAGGACAATGGGGCCTATTATATGGGGCGAGCCAGGATCCCCAGCTGTGTAGTACAATTGGTCCTGTTCTATGGGGCGAGCCAGGATCCCCAGCTGTGTAGGAAAATGGGTCCTGTTCTATGGGGCGAGCCAGGATCCCCAGCTGTGTAGGACAATGGGTCCTGTTATATGGGACGAGCCAGGATCCCCAGCTGTGAAGGTCAATGGGTCCTGTTATTTGGGGTGAGCCAGGATCCCCAGCTGTGTAGGACAATTGGTCCTGTTATATGAGGTGAGCCAGGATCCCCAGCTGTATAGGACAATGGGCCCTGATATATGGGGTGAGCCAGGATCCCCAGCTGTGTAGTACAATGGGTCCAGTTATTTGGGACGAGCCAGGATCCCCAGCTGTGAAGGTCAATGGGTCCTGTTATATGGGGTGAGCCAGGATCCCCAGCTGTGTAGGACAATTAGTCCTGTTATATGAGGTGAGCCAGGATCCCCAGCTGTGTAGGACAATGGGTTCTGTTATATGCGGCGAGCCGGGGACCCCAAGCTGTATAGGACAATTGTTCCTGTTATTTGAGGTCAGCCAGGATCACCAACTGTGTAGTACAATGGGTCCTGTTATATGGGGCGAGCAGGGATCCCCAGCTGTGTAGGACAATGGGTCCTGTTATATGCAGTGAGCCAGGATCCCAAGCTGTATAGGACAATGGGTCCTGTTATATGGGGCGAGCCAGGATCCCCAGCTGTGTAGGACAATGGGTCCTGTTATATGCGGCGAGCCAGAGACCCCAAACTGTATAGGACAATGGGTCCTGTTATATGCGGCGAGCCAGAGACCCCAAACTGTATAGGACAATGGGTCCTGTTATATGGGGCGAGCCAGAATCACCAGCTGTGTAGGAAAATGGGTCCAGTTATATGGGGCCAGCCAGGGACCCCAATCTGTATAGGACAATGGGTCCTGTTATATGAGGTGAGCCAGGATCCCCAGCTATGTAGGACAATGGGTCCTGTTATATGGGGCGAGCCAGGGACCCCAAGCTGTATAGGACAATGGGGCCTGTTATATGGGGCGAGCCAGGATCCCCAGCTGTGTAGTACAATGGGGCCTGTTATATGGGGCGAGCCAGGATCCCCAGCTGTGCAGTACAATTGGTCCTGTTATATGGGACGAGCCAGGATCCCCAACTGTTAAGGTCAATGGGTCCTGCTATATGGGGTGAGCCAGCATCCCCAGCTGTGTAGTACAATGGGGCCTGTTATATGGGGCGAGCCAGGATCCCCAGCTGTGTAGGACAATGTGTCCTGTTATATGGGGCAAGCCAGGATCCCCAGCTGTGAAGGACAATGGGTCCTGTTATATGGGATGAGCCAGGATCCCCAGCTGTGTAGGACAATGGGTCCTGTTATATGGGGTGAGCCAGGATCCCCAGCTGTGTAGTACAATGGGTCCTGTTATATGGGGCGAGCCAGGATCCCCAGCTGTGTAGTACAATTGGTTCTGTTATATGGGGTGAGCCAGGATCCCCAGCTGTGTAGGACAATGGGACCTGTTATATGGGTTGAGCCAGGATCCCCAGCTGTGTAGGACAATGGGACCTGTTATATGAGGTGAGCCAGGATCCCTAGCTGTGTAGGACAATTGGTCCTGTTATATGGGACGAGCCAGGATCCCCAGCAGTGTAGGACAATGGGACCTGTTATATGAAGTGAGCCAGGGACCCCAATCTGTATAGGACAATTGGTCCTGTTATATGGGACGAGCCAGGATCCCCAGCAGTGTAGGACAATGGGACCTGTTATATGAAGTGAGCCAGGGACCCCAAGCTGTATAGGACAATGGGACCTGTTATATGGGGCGAGCCAGGATCCCCAGCTGTGTAGGACAATGGGTCCTGTTATATGGGGTGAGCCAGGATCCCCAGCTGTGTAGTACAATGTGTCCTGTTATATGGGGCGAGCCAGGATCCCCAGCTGTGAAGGACAATGGGTCCTGTTATATGGGATGAGCCAGGATCCCCAGCTGTGTAGGACAATGGGTCCTGTTATATGGGGTGAACCAGGATCCCCAGCTGTGTAGTACAATTGGTCCTGTTATATGGGGCGAGCCAGGGTCCCCAGCTGTGTAGTACAATTAGTTCTGTTATATGGGGTGAGCCAGGATCCCCAGCTGTGTAGGACAATGGGACCTGTTTAATGGGTTGAGCCAGGATCCCCAGCTGTGTAGGACAATGGGACCTGTTATATGAGGTGAGCCAGGATCCCTAGCTGTGTAGGACAATTGGTCCTGTTATATTGGACGAGCCAGGATCCCCAGCAGTGTAGGACAATGGGACCTGTTATATGAAGTGAGCCAGGGACCCCAATCTGTATAGGACAATGTGACCTGTTATATGGGGCGAGCCAGGATCCCCAGCTGTGTAGGACAATGGGGCCTGTTATATGGGACTATCTAGGAACCCCTAGCTGTGTAGGAAATGGGTCTTGTTATATGGGGCGAGCCAGGATCCCCAGCTGTGTAGGACAATGGGTCCTGTTATATAGGACTAGCCAGGGACCCCTAGCTGTGTGGGACAATGGGTCCTGTTATATGGGGCGAGCCAGGATCCCCAGCTGTGTAGGACACTGGGACCTGTTATATAGGACTAGCCAGGGACCCCTAGCTGTATAGGACAATGGGACCTGTTATATGGGACTAGCTATGGACCCCTAGCTGTATAGGACAATGGGTCCTGTTATATGGGACTAGCCAGGGACCCCAAGCTATGTAGGTCAATGAGTCCTGGTTTATTGGGCTAGCCAGGGACCCCAAGCTAAGTAAGACAATGGGTCTTGTTACATGGGACAAGCCAGGGACCCCAAGATGTGGAGGACAGTGGGTCTTGTTATATGGAGGGTGAATGTATTTCCAAATTCTCAAATATTCATCCATTGCATTTCCCACCTGTGTTGTTATTGACCAGAAGACTGGTGTAGTACTTGTGCTCCCTGTGACCCGGTCCTCGAAAATAAAGGTCTGGAGAGAGTTTCCAGATGGGCCACCTTTCTGAAGTCCGTATGGTTAAAAAGATCATTAAAACTTTAAAAATTATGAGAATAAGCAATCTGTAAAAAGACAAGGAACATGGGCTGTGTTTCTAATGAACCTGGCTGTTATATGGCTATTTCATGACTTGGCTATTCAGAGGACTCACATGGCTTGAATGCTTTTCATGGCGTGCCTCAACTTCAGGAGACGGACCCATGCCATCGTCACCACTTGCTGTCTCCACAAGGCTAGCCCATGAAGGGTGATGTTCCCGGAATCTGACATCAGCAGCACAGACTCCTCCACCTCTGAGGAAAAGTCTCTGTTTTCATCTTCCGTTTGCTCACGGGCGAAAACACTGTAATCTGATCACAAAAAAAGATTCAATTTAGCAGTCACCCATCGTGTGGCAGGAGAGTCTTGGTGTGGCGATGACATCCTTAGGATACAGCAATAAACATAACTTTACACCCCCCCTCACCTGAGGAATGACTTCAAAAACCTCTATATCACCGGCCCCATACTCTCTATAACTAGTGTAGGGCTGAAGGATGAATCTGACTTAATTCAGCTTTATTTCTTAGGCTGAAGAGATGAGTAAACCTCTGGACACCTAATACCCTACACCACCAGGGAAGAGGGCATTAAGATCTTATCTCGCCCCTGGAGGAGATTGTCCCATCCGGAGGTCCCATTGCAGTGAACTGAGGGTGGCCACAGATGTGCAGCTTGCTCTCCATTCACTTAAGGGCCCTTTCTGGAGATAGGATCTCATTCCCAGAGGTGGGACCTGAACCTGTTGATATGCCATAAATGTCCGGATAGGAATACCTCTTCAATTGCCAGAGATGTTGTTTTTAACCCCTAATTACAGTACACCAATGTTTCTCTACTTCAGCCCCTAACAGAGAAAGTCTTGTGGCAATTCTTGATGCACTCATTATTATTAAGTCACTTCTGTAAATAAAGCTTATTAAGGGTACCTAAGGCGAGGAAAAACTGCCTGAGACCACGAGGGATGTTTCCAGCAAGCCCTACATAACAATTTCCCTACTTTAGGGTGCCTGGAATATGGCTGTTGAGCCCTCAACACCCTAGACCACTACGCATGTTACCATTAATGACATTAGGCTCATCACCACCCTAAACCACTATGAACATTACTAATAATCCCTTCATAACCCTTTGACTACCTAAGGCCTCCAGAGATTTACTTATTGACCGCCTCATCAACCCTAGACCACTAGGCATGTTACCATTAATTACGTTAGGCTCATCAACACCCTAGAGCACTATGAACATTACTAATACTCCCTTCTTAACCATTTGACTAACTTATGCCTCCAGAGATATACCTATTGACCCCCCTGATCACCCTAGACCTCTAGGCATGTTACCATTAATTACTTTAGGCTCATCAACACCCTAGACCACTATGAACATTACTAATAATCCCTGCATGTGCGTGCTATCGGCCAGAGCAGCACGTTGAGGTTAGAAGAAGCCAAAACTTTTGGATCAGTCCCTATATACTGTATCTCTTTGAAGGAGATCAAAGAAAAAAAGACTCACTCTACAGCTTGAAAGGCAAGTGTATTTTAGTGTGCCTTATAATAATACAGTATTGTTTGATACTCAATTAGTCAGCTTGGGTTCACGTTTTTGAACTATTTATATTACTAATAATCCCTTCATAAACCTTTGACTATCTCAGGCCTCCAGAGATATACTTATTGACCTCCTCATCACCCTAGACCACTAGTGTTGTCACCATTAAATAGAACCTGTCACCACCCATGACATGTCTATCTTATTAAATAATTGTATTGTTTATTAAATAACAATTCTGGTCTCAGCCTTTGACAAGGGGAATGGTAACACCCAGTTGGCAATGTATTCTTATTTGGAGGGATAACAGAGGAAAAACACTATTTAGAGAACTACTGAAAAATGCTCCAGAATTATTTCACGGGGAATAAAATGATTTCCTAAAACCGACAATCCCAGTGGTCATATAATTTACCAACTTAGGCCTCCAGGAATGTCCATCTCACCACCCTAGACCACCAGGGATGTTCTAAATATTACAGTTTATCCCTTTCAAGTGAATGGGACAAGGCTGCAATACTCAGAGCAGATGCTACAAAAAGTATGCTATTCTGAGTATGAACCAGACTACAGCCCGATGTAAATATTAAGGAGGCTGCAGCACCCGCACATGCACCACAGCCCCTCAAAGCAACTGATAGGCCGTCGTGCAGGGAGTTAGACTCCCACCAATCAGATATTAATGGCCCATCCTTAGGGCATCAATTTCAGTAGCTGGTATCAATTCTGGAGCATCTTTTCTTACAATTCTACATTCCTCCATGCCCTTTGACAAGGTAAATAGTAACAACTAGCCGGTGTTAACAGAGGAACAACACATTGCAGAGCTCTAAGGAAAGATGCTCCAGCATTATTTTATGGGGAATTTGTGTATTTACTAAAGCTGTCGTCTCAAGTCCTCTTTAACTTTTTAAGTAGTCCACTGGCGCTGGGGACTGATAGCTAGGAGCAGGAGATAGTGCCACTGCGGGAGTAAATGATGCCACTGAGGACTGATGGCATGGGGGGAGCTGATGACACAGAGGACTGATGGCATGGGGGGAGCTACTGGCACAGAAGACTGATGGTACTGGGGGGAGCTGATGGCACAGAGGACTGATGGCACTGGGGGAGCTGAGGGCACAGAGGACTGACGGCAAGGGGGGAGCTGAGGGCACAGAGGACTGATGGCATGGGGGGAGCTGCTGGTACAGTGGACTGATGGCATGGGGGAGCTGATGGCACAGAGGACTGATGGCACGGGGTTGAGCTGATGGCACAAAGGACTGATGGCACAAAGGACTGATGGCACTGGGGGAGCTGATGGCACATTGGGCTGATGGCATGGGGGAGCTGATGGCACAGAGGATGGATGGCATGGGGTTGTGCTGATGGTATAGAGGACTGATGGCACTGGGGTGAGCCTATGGCACAGAGGACTGATAGCACTGGGGTGAGCTGATGGCACAGAGGACTGATAGCACTGAGAGGAGCTGATGGCACTGGGGGAACTGAGGGCACAGAGGACAGATGGCATGTGGTTGAGCTGATGGCACAGAGGACTGTTGGCACTGGGGTGAGCTGATGGTACTGGGGGAAGCTGATTTCATGGGGGAGCTGATGGCATGGGGGGGGGGGCTGATGAGTTTTTATAAAGGAAAATGTTGGTTTGTTTCTTATTAGAGTACTCGATTAATCGTTGGATTAATCAACAGAATACTTGATTACTTGATAGCTGCAGCCCTAACCGCATCTCATCTGTAGTCCAACAAGGACGTGATTATTAACCACGAGACAACTAGGCAGCCAAGGGTGTACTTATTAGCTGACTTACTACCTGTGGCGTTGCACTTTTACCACCCTAGACCACTTTTCATTTCACTGCCCTGTATAATATGGATAGGGGGTGCAGAGAGTGAAGCTGCACCTGGGTCTAATGCCGTGGACCCCAAAGTACCCTTTGACACTTTTAAGGCACTTCTGGGCTATCAAACCAGTAATAAACCAGGCAAACAAATCGACATTTACCTCCTTTCTCAATCTCCTCCGCTCCCTCCAGCTTCAGGAAGACGTCGTCCAGCGTTGTCATCGACACCCCGTAACTCATGATGTCCAGTCCCACATGTTGGTCCAATTGAGAAAACAGAGCTGCACAAATTAGTCATCCAAAAAACTGTTAATATTTTACAAATCCTCCCATCATAGCAATCGCTTACCACACACCCTGTATAGCAAATATACTGTATTGGCATTGTAGATTTACATTCTCTTCCCGTTATACTGCTCTACGTGTCAGTCTCCACTATGGCTGTGGAATTGTATTCTATGAGCCAAGAGGCTCAGGATGAACAGAACTGCTGGTTCTTACCTGTGCCTCAAAGCATGGAACTGAGAGACCACGGAAGAAAGTTGATAACCCTGCCCATATCGTCAGTGCCGGATCTGTGAGTCATGTCGACTGTACCTGGGAATGAGTCCATCTTGTCAAAGGGCAGCGTGAACGTCAGGTCCTCCGCGTTCTGGGTGGTGAGTTTGGCGCTGGAGACGTGTTCTTGTACGAGTGAGGTTATGGCGTCTGGACTACAAGATGGAGACACCCGCATCCTGCCGACAAGGAGACAAGTACTGCCTGTGTACTGATATAGTGGGGGTCTAATTGGTGGGAAAATACACCGCCTCAAGCCCACCAAACTATTACTACCTCAGGTGATAGCCGATTCCCCACTTCCTTTTCAGAAACAAGGAGGATCCAACACATTTCAAGCGTCCGTTGCTGAGGACCACCTTGCGATCTGTAGGCAAAAATCAGAGACATATAAAAATCCATGTGCTTCAAAATGGTGATTAGAAATTGTCTACCCATATGGGAGCGTCCCCTATGTGGCGTACTTGCTGTGTATTTTACAAAATGCACTGAATACAGCGACCCACGTGCTGTGGAAAATTCCTGTGAACAAACCCGAGCATAACCTGACCTGCGGAGCAGAGTTTAGGTGCACAGTCAGTTTACTGTATATTGCAGATTTCACCTTTTACTATACAGAAGGTGAAGTGTGCAGCAATCCAGCAGCATGTCCACAAAGAATTCCACAGCTAGATCCACCAATTTGTATGAAGACATCTCCTACCAGCAAGGATGTCTGCCTCGTCCATGAATTGCGTGCTGAACAGAGTAACGCGGTTGGCTTTACGCTCCTTTAAGATGGACCAAACCTGGTGTCTGGAAAATGGGTCAAGACCAGCTGTGGGTTCATCGAGTAGAAGAACCTGGAAAGAGAGATTTAGGTAGAAGTGGTGAGCATGTGGTGAATTTTCATAAAGCTGCCTAAAGGTGGGAGGAATAGATCCACGTAACCGTGGAGAGATTAGCCACAGCCGTCACGGTGTCTCCTGCTTGGTCTGAGTATGTTAGGGGTGTTTCCTGGTGATAGGTGCAGAAAAAAGTGGGTAGAGGACAAAATTGCCTTGTGTGACCGGGATTGTCACCGGCCATCAGCAGCTGCTCACATTCGTAACAAGTCAGTGGGACTGGTGTCCACAGGATTTCCTGGTAGATGATGCCAGACAGCGCTCACCTCGGTTTTATTGTGGCGATTTTTGTTAATGTATTCAAACTAAATCACACTATAGGTTCAGTGCAATTAAAAAACCTGCAGCAAAATAAACACAAAAACAACCTTTGCAAATACACCCCAGAGACTTCTCATCTGGAGGGAACATTCAGCGAAAAATTTCCAATGCAAACCGCCTTATGTTACCTCAGGATCTCCCAACAGTGCGATGGCAACAGATAAGCGGCGTCTCTGGCCTCCGCTCAGCTTGCTGGCTTTCACTCCCTCGATCATGTTCATGTGGAGGTCAGAGAGGACCCTATCCACCTATACAATGGAAGGACTGTCAAAAATGAGAGAACAGGAACGGTGGGGCCAATGTTGCCTACCTGACTATATACTGTACATAACATCCTGACTATATACTGTACATACGTGCACATCATCCTGACTATATACTGTACATAACATACATCACCCTAACTATATACTGTACATAAATATATATCATCTTGACTATAAACTGTACATACATACAGTATATATATATACAGAAAGAGAGAGAGTCTACCTCTGACTTTACTTCTGTAGCAGCGATTCCCTTCATCCTGGAGAACAGCTCCAGATTTTCTCTCACAGTTAAGTAATCAAACTTGATATCAAACTGCGGGCAGAAGCTGATTCTGTTCTGTATCTCTGCCAGGTCATGACTGTTTGAGAGCTGATGGTTGTAGATGGACACCGACCCTATGTACCAGAAGAACAAATACATTCAGTGTCAGCCGAACCCTAAAGCCTGACATGAAAGAAAGACCCCTGGTAAGTCTGATATTGAGTGTCCGTCAAGGCATCCCTACAGCTATCATTGCAGTTGTCACTCAGCTTTCATGGCTTCCTGAAGAGCGAATCTTCCTTGTTATGTGAAGCTATGTCCCCTTTTTTCATATAGGAACATTTTTCCATTTGAGTGTCTGAGAAAGCTGGTTGACAGAATTAAAGAATTCATTAATTGTCACCTGTTCCTGCCCATATGTATAAAACAAGTAAAATTACTATAGCAATAAAAACTTTTTTTGTATATTGTAGATAATCTGTCTGCTGTTACTATAAAAAAAATCCTTCTGTTCGTGTTATAAAGAATCCTTCTATTCTTACCATAAAAATCATTCTTCTTAGTTTAAAGAATCCTCTTTTTTTCTGTAAAGAATCTTTCTGTTCTCACTATACAGAGTTGTTATGTTCTTACTACAAGGAGTACTTGTGCTCTTACTATAAAGAATCATTTCACACTGACCATAAAGAACCATTCTGCTCTTACTATAAATAATCCTACTGCTCATACTATAGAGAATCATGTCACTCTTTCTATAAAGAATTCTTTCACCCTTACTATAAATAATCTTTCAGCTCTTACTAGAAAGAATCAATTTGTACTTTGTATAAAAAATCTTTTTGCTCTTTCTATAAATAATCCTTCTCTTATTATAATTAATCTTTCAGCTCTTACTATAAAGAATCATTCAGCTCTTAGTATAATGGATCCTTCAGCCCTTACTGTAAGGAATCCAACCACTCTTAATATAAGGAATTCTTTCACTCTTACTATAAGATATCCTACTGCTCTTATTATAAGAAACCCTTCAACTATTACCAAAAGGAATCCTTTCGTTCTTACTGTAAGAAATCCTCCACTGACTATAAAGAATCCTTAACCGCTTTAAGTCCGCCCATAGGATATAAACGTCCTATGGGTGGACCTCTATTTCTGAAAGCACGTTTTAAAATGTCCTTTCAGAAATAGCAGCTGCACGCTAATCGTGCAGCTGCTGATCGGGTTGCCCGCTGTCAGTGACAGCAGGGCAACCCAGAGATAAGGCAGGGACAGTGCCCAGGTGTCCCTGCCTTCTAGATCGCTGCATACACAGCGCTCACCGAGCAGGAAGCCGGGACCGGAGCATGCAGGAGCTGTGTGAGGTCTCTCTGAGGCTATACAGCGCCGAATCACGCTGTACAGCCTCTCTGGGGGGTGCATTTCCACTGTAACTGGGGCTACTATGTCAGCCCCAGTTACAGGAGAAATCAACAGTGAAAAAAAAAAGAAAAAGTGAAGCAAATGTCCCCCAGAGGTCTTGTATGACCTTATGGGGGACGAAAAGTGTAAAAAAATAAATAAATAAATAAATAAAGGGTTAAAAAAAAATTAAATAAAAAAAAGTTTCACATGTAAAAAAAACAGGTCCCCAAGTAAGGAATAAAAAAAAAAAAAATAGAAAAAATAAAATAAAATAGACATATTTGGTATTGCCACGTCCGTAAAAACCAGCTCTATAAAAATATCACATGAGCTAACCCCTCGGGTGAACACCGTAAAAAAACCCCCCAAAAAACGGTGTCAAAACAAGCAATTTTTGTCACCTTGCATCACAAAAGGTGCAACACCAAGTGATCAAAAATGCGTATGTCCCACAAAATGGTACCAATAAAACCGTCACCTCATCCCGCAAAAAATGAGCCCCTACATAAGAAAATCTCTCAAAAAAAAACAAAAAACTATAGCTCTTAGAACATGGAGACACTAAAACATAATTTTTTGGTTTCAAAAATGCTATTATTGTGTTAAAGTGAAACAAATAAAAAAAGTATACATATTAGGTATTGCCGCGTCTGTAAAAACCAGCTCAATAAAAATATCACATGAGTTAACCCCTCAGATGAACACCGTAAAAAAAAAAAAAAAACTGTGTCAAAACAAGCAATTTTTGTCACCTTGCATCACAAAAGGTGCAACACCAAGTGATCAAAAACGCGTATGTACCACAAAATGGTACCAATAAAACCGTCACCTCATCCCGCAAAAAATGAGCCCCTACATAAGAAAATCTCTCAAAAAATAAAAAAACTATAGCTATCAGAACATGGACACATTAAAACATAATTTTTTTGTTTCAAAAATGCTATTATTGTGTAAAACTTTAGTAAATGAGAAAAAGTATACATATTAGGTATCGCCACGTCCGTAACAATCTGCTCTATAAAAATGTCACTTGACTGAACCCCTCAGGTGAACGCTGTAAAAATAAATAAATAGAAACTGTGCTAAAACAACCAATTTTTTGGTCACCTTGCCCCATAAAGTGTTATAATGAATGATCAAAAAATCATATGTACCCAAAAATAGTACTAATAAAACTGGCACCTTATCCCCTAATTTCCAAAATGGGGTCACTTCTTGGGAGTTTCTACTGTAAGGGTGCATCAGGGGGCTTCAAATGGGACATGGCATCTAAAAACCATGTGGAGTTCCTTTTCTTCTGCGCCCTGCCGTGTGCCCATACAGCAGTTTATGACCACATGTGGGGTGTTTCTGTAAACCGCAGAATCTGGGTAATAAATATTGAGTTTTGTTTGGCTGTTAACCATCGATGTGTTAAAGAAAAAATTGGATTAAAATGGAAAATCTGCCCAAAAAGTGAAATTTAAAAATTTGATCTCCATTTTCCTTTAATTCTTGTGGAACGCATAAAGGGTTAACAAAGTTTGTAAAATCAGTTTTGAGTAACTTGAGGGGTGTAGTTTCTACAATGGGGTCATTTATGGGGGTATCCACTATGTAGGCCCCACAAAGTGACTTCAGACCTGAACTGGTCCTTATAAAGTGGGTTTTGGCAATTTTCTTAAAAATTTGAAGAATTTCTTCTAAACTTCTAAGCCTTCTAACGTCCTAAAAAAATAAAATGACATTTCCAAAATGATGCCAACATAAAGTAGACATGGGGAATGTTAAGTAATAAATATTTTATGAGGTATCACTTTCTTTTTTAAAAGCAGAGAAATTGAAATTTAGAAAATTGCGAATTTTTCAAATTTTTGGGTAAATTTGGGATGTTTTCATAAATAAAGGTGAAATATTTTGACTCAAATTTATGACGATCATGAAGTACAATGTGTCACGAGAAAACAATCTCTGAATGACTTGGATAAATAAAGGCGTTCCAAAGTTATTACCACATGAAGTGAGATATGTCAGTTTTGCAGAATTAGGCCTGGTCAGGAAGGGGGCAAATGACACAGATGGGAAGTGGTTAAGCTCGTATAAGGAATTCTTCAGCTCTTACTATAAGCAGTCTTTCCACTTTTACTGTAAGGAATCTTTTTGCTCTTACTATAAAGAATCCTTCTGCTCTTACTGTAAAGAATGATTCTTAGGAAGCCATTTCATTTTCCCTAGACGATGCCAAGTATAAGAGCAGCATATCTCACCACCAGAGGCTTTGCTCATCCCGCTCAGTATATTCAGCAGCGTAGTCTTCCCAGCTCCGCTGTGACCGAGCAGCGCCGTAATTTGTCCTTCATATACATCGAAGTCCAGATCTGGAGGCCAGAGCAGAAATCTGATTACTAGGCGCACATATACCAGGGACCTTGTATGTACCAAAGCTCTGTCTGTCCTTAGTTATAGAACGCAGCATGTCCTGTCATGTCACCTCCATTGTGCTTGCTCTGGGGTTGCTACGGTAACACAAACAACAGCCTTTGACTTTCCATCATAAAAACACATTTTTAAAAGCTGCAATCACATGACAGGAAGCTCATGAACAGAATAGTCACTTTGTTGATGCTGCCATGGCAACCCCACAGCAATGGATGTCGCATGAACAGGACAGAGTGGGTTGTAAGTTACATTAAATGGAAGCCTCGCACCTCTTAAAGCTTCTGTCTTCTTGTCTTTACTGCCATAGATTTTCTTAACTTTATTAAGCCTAGAGAAATGACAAGGTGACATTCAATGGTGTATTTTTCCATATACAGTGAAATATCTGAGATGACCACCCACAATCCCATGAGTGGTCTTCTGGAGGGATCTGTCTCCTCCACCTGCAGTAACATACCTTATGGCCTCTTTTCCGACAAATTCTACCGGAACCTTCTCAACATAATCTTCATCGCGTGCCACTTCTCTGTCCACCATGTCCGATGGAATTGGGGTCATTGTCCCTTTTGTCCAGTAGGAGGGGCACAGGAAGGACATGACGCCATGTTTACCTGGTGGCAGAAGAATCATCACTTTTATATCTCAAGCTATAGTTGATGCCACGAGGCCTACCAAAGCCAAAATCTTCTTCCCCTTCATGTCTAGTCAGCATCCTCCTGCAGGCCTGGCCTGGACATAGGGCTCAGGAGAGAGGAATGGGCACTGCCCGTATGATGGACACAACTTGTAGGATGGGTACAGGCAGTATGATGTGAACAAACAGTATATGTGCGTGACCTGTATGGTGGGTACAGCCGGTATTATGGGTTCAGCCGATATGATGGGTATGGCTGGTATGAAGGGTACTTGTGCACTCCCCTCGTTTAAGAAGAAAGTAAACCTGATGATACAACACTTATGGGTCCACAATGTGCCGGATTTCAGGACTTTCTGGATTATTAAAATTTTGATACAAACAAGAATTTTCACAGACCATCTCCCGCTCCTACCAGTGAATGCCATCACCCGATGCGCCACAGTTAATGCTGCCACACATCACGTCCTCGCTAATTGAGCATTGGGACTGTTGATGCCAGATTAACATGAATATTATTATTCTGGATTAGCAGAGGTTGAACTGCATAGGACAGGTTACCTGCTCGAATCTTATCACAGCACAATGTGAGGAGGGTGTACAGGATGCAGTCCACCAGCAGGCCTATGTAACTGATCAGTACGTGAGGGGCATCTCCAGTGATGTCCGAGAAGAAGACGCCCTGGAGGTCGTTCTCCATGTGTATACTCTGAAACCAAACGGAAGCCATGTTTACCACATCAATATCACACATGAAGACTCTAGATGTCACGTTTATCACATTGCTGTCACATGACTATGAAGACTCTCGATGTCACGTTTATCACATCGCTGTCACATCACTCTATGAAGACTGTAGATATCATGTTTATCACATCGCTGTCACATTGCTCTATGAAGACTCTAGATGTCATGTTTGTCACATCACTGTCACATCACTCTATGAAGACTCTAGATGTCATGTTTGTCACATCACTGTCACATCACTCTATGAAGACTAGATGTCATGTTTATCACATCGCTGTAACATCAATCTATGAAGACTCTAGATGTCATGTTTGTCATATCACTGTCACATCGCTCTATGAGGACTCTCGATGTCATGTTTAGCACATCGCTGTCACATCGCTCTATGAGGACTCTCGATGTCATGTTTAGCACATCGCTGTCACATCGCTCTATGAGGACTCTAGATGTCATGTTTAGCACATCGCTGTCACATCGCTCTATGAGGACTCTAGATGTCATGTTTATCACATCGCTCTATGAAGACTCTACATGTCATGTTTATCACACAGCTGTCACATCGCTCTTTGAAGACTCTAGATGTCACGTTTATCACATCTCTGTCACATCGCTCTCTGAAGACTCTAGATGTCATGTTTTATCACATCGCTCTATGAAAACTATAGATGTCATGTTTATCACATCGCTGTCACATCGCTCTCTGAAGACTCTAGATGTCATGTTTATCACATCGCTGTCACATCGCTCTCTGAAGACTCTAGACGTCATGTTTATCACATCGCTGTAGCATCGCTCTATGAAGACTCTAGATGTCATGTTTATTACATTGCTGTTACATCGCTCTCTGAAGACTCTAGATGTCATGTTTATCACATCGCTGTCACATCACTCTATGAAGACTGTAGATGTCATGTTTATCACATCGCTGTAGCATCACTCTATGAAGACTCTACATGTCATGTTTATTACATTGCTGTCACATCGCTCTCTGAAGACTCTAGACGTCACCTTTATCACATTGCTGTTACATCGCTCTATAAAGGCTCTAGATGTCATGTTTGTCACATCGCTCTCTGAAGACTCTAGACGTCACCTTTATCACATCGCTGTCACATCGCTCTATGAAGATTCTAGATGTCATGTTTATCACATCGCTCTTTGAAGACTCTACATGTCATGTTTATCACATCGCTGTAGCATCGCTCTATGAAGTCTCTAGATGTCATGTTCATTGCATTGCTGTCACATCGCTCTATGAAGATTCTAGATGTCATGTTTATCACATCGCTGTCACATTGCTCTATGAAGATTCTAGATGTCATGTTTATCACATCGCTGTCACATCGCTCTATGAAGATTCTAGATGTCATGTTTATCACATCGCTCTCTGAAGACTGTAGATGTTATGTTTATCACATCGCTGTCACATCGCTCTATGAAGATTCTGGATGTCATGTTCATTGCATTGCTGTCACATGGCTCTATGAAGTCTCTAGATGTCATGTTCATTGCATTGCTGTCACATCGCTCTATGAAGATTCTGGATGTCATGTTTAACACATCGCTGTCACATCGCTCTCTGAAGACTCTAGATGTCATGTTTGTCACATCGCTCTCTGAAGACTGTAGATGTCATGTTTGTCACATCACTGTCACATCACTCTATGAAGACTCTAGATGTCATGTTTGTCACATCACTGTCACATCACTCTATGAAGACTTTAGATGTCATGTTTATCACATCGCTGTCACATCACTCTATGAAGACTCTAGATGTCATGTTTATCACATCGCTGTCACATCAATTTATGAAGACTCTTGATGTCATGTTTGTCACATCACTGTCACATCGCTCTATGAAGACTCTTGATGTCATGTTTGTCACATCCCTGTCACATCGCTCTATGAGGACTCTAGATGTCATGTTTATCACATCGCTCTATGAAGACTCTAGATGTCATGTTTAGCACATCGCTGTCACATCGCTCTATGAGGACTCTAGATGTCATGTTTTATCACATCGCTGTAGCATCACTCTATGAAGACTTTAGATGTCACGTTTATCACATCGATGTCACATCGCTCTATGAAAACTATAGATGTCATGTTTATCACATCGCTCTTTGAAGACTCTAGACGTCATGTTTATCACATCGCTGTAGCATCGCTCTGTGAAGACTCTAGATGTCACGTTTATCACATCTCTGTCACATCGCTCTATGAAGACTCTAGATGTCATGTTTATCACATCGCTGTCACATCACTCTATGAAGACTGTAGATGTCATGTTTATCACATCGCTGTCACATCACTCTATGAAGACTCTACATGTCATGTTTATCACATCGCTCTCTGAAGACTCTAGATGTCATGTTTATTACATTGCTGTCACATCGCTCTCTGAAGACTCTAGACGTCACCTTTATCACATCGCTGTCACATCGCTCTATAAAGGCTCTAGATGTTATGTTTATCACATCGCTGTCACATGGCTCTATGAAGACTCTAGATGTCATGTTTGTCACATCGCTGTCACATCACTCTATGAAGACTGTAGATGTCATGTTTATCACATCGCTGTCACATCACTCTATGAAGACTCTACATGTCATGTTTATCACATCGCTCTCTGAAGACTCTAGATGTCATGTTTATTACATTGCTGTCACATCGCTCTCTGAAGACTCTAGACGTCACCTTTATCACATCGCTGTCACATCGCTCTATAAAGGCTCTAGATGTTATGTTTATCACATCGCTGTCACATGGCTCTATGAAGACTCTAGATGTCATGTTTATTACATTGCTGTCACATCGCTCTCTGAAGACTCTAGACGTCACCTTTATCACATCGCTGTCACATCGCTCTATAAAGGCTCTAGATGTTATGTTTATCACATCGCTGTCACATGGCTCTATGAAGTCTCTAGATGTCATGTTCATTGCATTGCTGTCACATCGCTCTATGAAGATTCTAGATGTCATGTTTATCACATCGCTGTCACATCGCTCTATGAAGATTCTGGATGTCATGTTTATCACATCGCTGTCACATCGCTCTATGAAGATTCTAGATGTCATGTTTATCACATCGCTGTCACATCACTCTATGAAGACTCTAGATGTCATGTTTATCACATCATTGTCACATCACTCTATGAAGACTCTAGATGTCATGTTTATCACATCATTGTCACATCACTCTATGAAGACTCTAGATGTCATGTTTATCACATCGCTGTCACATCACTCTATGAAGACTCTAGATGTCATGTTTATCACATCATTGTCACATCACTCTATGAAGACTCTAGATGTCATGTTTATCACATCGCTGTCACATCACTCTATGAAGATTCTAGATGTCATGTTTATCACATCGCTGTCACATCACTCTATGAAGACTCTAGATGTCATGTTTATCACATCGCTGTCACATCGCTCTATGAAGATTCTGGATGTCATGTTTATCACATCGCTGTCACATCGCTCTATATCACGTTTATCACCAGATTTTTTGCAGCGTGTAGTTTGCTTGTACTGTAAGACTACGCATTTGATGCCAACAAATTGACGGCGACAAATCTGTGTGAACAAGCCCTTACTTGCAAGGTGTTTTTGTTGAATGGGGCATGATAAGTTTTACACTACACAGGGGGCCTGTAGTACTAGTTGAAGAGCGCTTGTGTCACAGAAGGGCTGTTCCGACCTTTTACATTAAAGAGTAGATGTAGTTGTACCCTGTGCACCTCCTATAGTTGCAGCCCCAGTGACTGGCATTCAGCAGGTGGCCGCTACTCATCACTGCTGTCGGACAAGCTTCAGGCTTTGCTGGAGGCTTCTCTGCCGGAGTCCAAGGCCTCTGTTATTTGTCAGACACTTTTCCCAAATTCTGAAGGCCCTGTACACCCAGCAGAGCTAGAAAAATGTCCGACAGAAGTGCTCATCCGCTGGTTGTATTTACCTCACTGATCCCAAGAGAAAAGGCGAAGGGGGGGAAGATGCACAGGAAGATTTCCAGAGGCCTCGGCAAGATTTTGAACAGCGGCAGGAGGCTCAGTATACACAGGATGAGAGCGGATGAAATGTCAATAGTCGTCGTATGGCGGGGTGTGCGGAGCAGGGAACACAGCATGAATGTAAAGCTAATCTGTAAGAAAGATGGAAGACATTATAGCACATGCTCTGTTATCTTCTGTGCTGCTTTCTGTTGCCTGTAGATGACCTATGTCTGTTATAACAGTCACTTGTCTCTCTTACCTAGATCTGCCCTGAGTGGCCCACAGTTCTTGGTGACCATGGCTCCTTCCCTAAAACAGCAGTGGAAAGGGGAGCCACACCCTTCAGTATTGAGGAGGACTACTGGCCGGACCCCCACCAATCTTAGCGATTGTCCCATCAGAAACCCTCATCTCCTCAGATGCTAACCCTGGCAAACAGCTGAACCACTGTGACCTCTTCAGGGGAAACACGGTATTACAAGGATGGCAGTCAAGTCCTCTAAAATTTTATTAACAAATTTTGTTCTCCAGTCTCTTGTTGGGTTTTATGGTAACGGAGCCCTTGATCTTTTGCCACGGGAGGCTTCCCTGCGTCTGGTAAATCGTATACAATATTGTGGTTAGGGTGTAAGCATCAGCCATCCTACCATTGAGATCCCATAGAGGAGGAACAGGAGCAGGATGACTCCATAGGAACTTTCCAGAAACACAGTATTGCTGACGGTGACAGTTATCAGATTGGCCATAATGACGACATAAACAGCGTAGAGCAGCCCCCATGATAACCTGAAAAACCGAGAGAAGGTGACAACCAAAGGATCCTGCTGTTCCAAGAGAAGAGCACTTTGTGAGTGTGCACCTTGCAGGGGCCAACACCCTCAAGAGAGCAAATACCATATAATACCCAGAAAAACGGCAACACTCAGTTGATATATACAAGTAAAGTGTTCTTTTTTAATCCAAAAGTGACATTTTGGCTATATTAACCTTCCTCATCCTTAAAGGGGTTATCCCATGTAAAGTATAAAAATCATGCATCATACAGCACATGACAACCTCTGTCTAACAAAGCTAGAACCAGCCCTGCACCTCACATGGATCCAGAGATCTCCCCATTCATTGCTCTGCTAGATTTATATCAACCTGACAGCTCTAGGGGAGTGTCCTGTCTGCCACAGCTAAGTGGGCGTGTCTTAGCTCTGCCTATCACAGCTCAGGAGGTGGTTGAAGGATGAAACGGAGCATGTGCTGCCACCTCAGTGAGCCGGACAAAGAAATAAGAAAAAATCAAACAGCAGGTGGCGCTATACAGATACATTTTATTGAATAACTCACTAGCTTTGCTACATTTTTAAATACATGCAATTATTAACGTATTTAAATTCCAGGAGCTGGTTTGAAAACTGTAGAATATTTTTTGTGGGACAACCCCTTTAAGGAAGGCTATTACAGAATCCGCAGAATAAAGGGAAGTCTTGCTGATTTAGAGCTGTGGCCCCCTTACAGTGACGCTGCTGGCTGTGCAAAAAATGACTATGCCTTTACAGAGCATGATCAACCCTATAAGGCCTAAGAGATCTTCACTGTGCCCGTGCATCCATGAGATTTGAGGGCTAGGTATTGGAGCAGTGAGGATGCCCAGCCCTGTCAATCTCACTGGGAGGTGGAGTGCTCTGAGAACTTGATGTTAGTCACCCTGATCAACCCTACCAGGGACTATGCCTGTAGTTAACTCTCCCAACTGCACCACAAGATCAGCACACTCCTCACCTGAAATCCTCTGTGTTGCTGGGAGGACCCTGCTCCTTCCACTATATAACTGTAAGTCTGGGACCTCCACAAGATCAGCACACTCCTCCTGAAATCCTCTGTGCTGCTGTGGACTGCTCCTTCCTCTCTCTGCCTCCTCCTCAGGACACTCTCTGCTCCACCAGGTGGCACATTACTGACAGCGTTGCCTATATGGCACTCACCAGTAAGCAGAGTCTCTGAGCCCCATCATCCTCATGATTTCTCTCAGGTCCTTATCCTCCTTGGTGATGTTCATCATCAGGATATATAGAATTGTGGAGTAACAGAGGCAGATGGCCATTATGTTGGATGCCATCTCTAGAAATCTCCTTATCACTTTGGTAGATCTCATCTTTACGGCCACAGTGGAGACTATACTGGTCCAGACTGAATGATTAGTAGTCAGCTGCAAGGAAAAGGACATGCATGCTACTGTATGTACGTTCTGGAGTCATCTGCCGGTATGGCCACCATTGCACCAGCCACCCAGCTTTAGGAGAAACCTGATAAGAGAAATGCAGATACCCAATAAACTTATATTTTTACCTCCACAATGGCGGAGTCAATACTTGCTTGCAGCAGGAGAAACCCGTTCTTCCAGTAAAGTGATGGAAAGCATTGCATGTGGTCGTCTTCACAAGTTTCTGAGGAAACATTAGAGGGACAGATACTGGATTGGGTTGCATTAGATGAAAGAGCGATCTTTAAATGGGACGGTGAGGGCTTTATATAGTAAGCTGACCATAGACGTAGGGTGACGGTCAGTGAATTCTGTCATTTTTGGCAAGATCAACCCACTATCTGATATGTATGGGCTCCGCTGAATGATCCCCTGTGACCTTGATGAGACACTTACCTTCGTATTGAAAGTAGTCGCTTGGGCTTGAGACGTTATTCACCTTGTACCTGATATAGTATTGAAATGGATTATCAAATTCCACTCTGACCACTGACGTGCGCGTACCGTCCTGTAGCATCTGCTCATCACTGCGAAACTCCTGAACGGTTAGTCCTGGAAGAGGGAATTGTGGGGATATCAGGACTAATATGTATCGGTTCTACAAACGCTAACTATTAATCCAGCTTTTTTGATTTCTTCATTGATTTTGAGATCTGTCTAGTCTTAGGGGCATCAATGTCAATAGCTTTTCTGTTGTAGAGGAATAACTGCCTGTCCTAGTGTTGTCAATGTGCGTATCTCTTCTGTTCTACAGTCATCAATGTCTGTGCTACATAAATTAGGCGTTGGCCGCGCAACTTGTACCTTTGGGGCAATTCTTTTTATTATTGCATTGTGCTTATTTTGTGCCAATTTTTTTTTTTTTCTGTTGGTTTTTATTTAAAGTATGAAATCCTTTTTGTGTACAGAGCTGAGATGCTCTAGCAGCAGCCTGTGGATTTTCTGACTTTTCCGACAGTTGGGGAGCTGACGGACTCCTTATCTCTGATCTCTGACATTATAAACATTCATTATAGCTCAGTTCTTATCTTATTACTAAGGGTTATTAGAAAGTGAAAGTATCGGTCACACAGCTCGAAAAACAGTAAACCCTTTGTGACTGCTCAATATTTTCTTAATAAAGGCCAATTGAAAATAGGATCTTTAGCCAGAAATGAGTAAAAGGCAATCATAAAAAAGAATTGCCTCCAAAGGTGTACATAGCTTTTAATTGTATGCCAGCATAGATTTAAGTAGTTTTGTACGCCAAAAACAGACCTAGAAAATGATAAATGAGACTGGCTGGCCCACTTATGCCACGCTTTTTTTTTCCACCACCTCGGAAAAAATGGCGTGAATGGGGAAAATTGGCGTACTTCTCTGCATAAATGAGCCCCTATATCTTTACTGCTCTAGAGGTGTCTATGCCTGGTACCAGATGCACCTCTACATAACTTTGGTGTGTGGTGCGGGCGGTCGTGCAACATGATTTAAACAAAGCCAACTCCCTTGCTGGCTTAGTTTAAGACCGTTTTCCATGCCATAAAATGGCATAAAAAATGATTAATGAGAGGGGCTGGCCGGCCCTCTTCCCCACCCATACCACGTCTTCTTTTTCCGTGATGTGAACAGGAAACAGTCACAGATTCAGCCACAAAAACCTATTTGCAACCAAATCTGTGCATTGACGTCTATATCTGTCATTTTCTACATACAACAATGTCTAGTTTTATCCTATTCTAGATGCTTCAATGTCTAGATATATCCAGTGTCCATCTTGTTGTGAAGGTGTCAGTGTCTATTTTGCCCTATTCTAGAGGTGTAATTGTTTTCTTCTTTACTGTTCTACAGGTCAGTTTCTCTTCTGTTCTAGAGTTGACTGTATCTGTCTCTGTCATGTTCTAGAGGCATCCAGATGTATCACTGTCCTGTGCTATGAGTGACAGTATAGACATCACACTCTGCCCTGTTCTAAAGCTATCCATATCAGATTGTGCCTCATTCTAGAGTAGATAATATATTTCATTCTCTTACTAGAAGGAGACACTGTTCTAGAGGTTTCCATATCAGTCAATGTTCTGTCTCCTGTTTTATGTAGGTGATGATATCTGCCTCTGTCCATTCTATAGGTGTCACGATCAAGATCAGGCTAGGCTTTCTCTTGTTTTAAATGCCCCACAAATGGCTTTCGCCTATTCTAGAGTCAGCCATGCCTCTCTCCTCCACTACACCAGTTGAGGTATGACTTTTTCCTATTCTAGACTCTGATGACATGTGCTGAGCTGTGCGCCCATGTGGAGGTTTCTCTAGGTTTAGCAGATAAAATACATTCTCCTGTAGATCTTCATCTACAGTTATCACTTTACCTCGAATTCTGAGGCTCTCGTTAACTTTCTGCATAATTTCCCGGACCACTGGTGTAGATGAGACATAACCGACTATGAAATCTTTTTGGTCAAATTGGTCCAATTGCCCAAGATCCTCCGCCGGCATGAGCTCATTTTTGCTTAGGCTACGGTATCTGGAAGTCAAAGCAAACACCAGCAGCACCAATGCCACGTGCTGGATCCACTCCTGAGAAAAGTCCAAAACACAAAGAGGTCTTAACAGTCTGATCAGAAGGACACTGGTCTGGTACAAAGACTTTGGAAGACCCTGGATAACTATAGTGACAGCTCATAGACCCCCTGCCCCACCACCAGTCCATGGATACCAAACCCCATAGGTAAGAAGAATAATGGGTGTCATTTCACAAGAACATTTCTGACAGTGGAAAATGTTTGGTATTAGATGGCCCCGTTCTCATCTGCCCAGGCTATGTAGGAGTCAGTGACAACATTGTAGTTGACAACTTACCAATACAGTGTCCTCCTTTCGCCTCCAGATCAGCAGAAGATTCTTCCGAAGAAGAGCAAACGTCTGTGACCAGAGGCTGACGTCTCTCCGCTTCTCCCCGCTCATCTAAAAAATAGCGTGTTGAAAGATAATTCCATACTTACAACCTGCCTGTATATCATGTCTGAGAGGTTGTCACAGCTCCGCCCCCTGCTGATGACATCACTGATATAATGACATGTGATCAGACATGAGATCCACACACCTTATACTACAGAAACATCTATTACTGCTGACAACCTGCCTGTATATCATGTCTGAGAGGTTGTCACAGCTCCGCCCCCTGCTGATGACATCACTGATATAATGACATGTGATCAGGCATGAGATCCACACACCTTATACTACAGGAACATCTATTACTGCTGACAACCTGCCTGTATATCCTGTCTGAGAGGTAGTCACAGCCCCGCCCCCTGCTGATGACATCACTGATATAATGACATGTGATCAGACATGAGATCCACACTCCTTATACTACAGGAACATCTATTACTGCTGACAACCTGCCTGTATATCCTGTCTGAGAGGTAGTCACAGCCCCGCCCCCTGCTGATGACATCACTGATATAATGACATGTGATCAGACATGAGATCCACACTCCTTATACTACAGGAACATCTATTACTGCTGACAACCTGCCTGTATATCCTGTCTGAGAGGTAGTCACAGCCCCGCCCCCTGCTGATGACATCACTGATATAATGACATGTGATCAGACATGAGATCCACACTCCTTATACTACAGGAACATCTATTACTGCTGACAACCTGCCTGTATATCCTGTCTGAGAGGTAGTCACAGCCCCGCCTCCTGCTGATGACATCACTGATATAATGACATGTGATCAGACATGAGATCCACACTCCTTATACTACAGGAACATCTATTCATCTATTACTGCTGACAACCTGCCTGTATGTAATGTCTGAGAGGTTGTCACAGCCCCGCCTCCTGCTGATGACATCACTGATATAATGACATGTGATCAGACGTGAGATCCACACACCTTATACTACAGGAACATCTATTACAGCTGACAACCTGCCTGTATATCATGTCTGAGAGGTTGTCACAGCCCCGCCTCCTGCTGATGACATCACTGATATAATGACATGTGATCAGACATGAGATCCACACACCTTATACTACAGGAACATCTATTACAGCTGACAACCTGCCTGTATGTAATGTCTGAGAGGTTGTCACAGCCCCGCCTCCTGCTGATGACATCACTGATATAATGACATGTGATCAGACATGAGATCCACACACCTTATACTACAGGAACATCTATTACAGCTGACAACATGCCTGTATATCCTGTCTGAGAGGTAGTCACAGCCCCGCCCCCTGCTGATGACATCACTGATATAATGACATGTGATCAGACATGGGACCCACACACCTTATACTACAGGAACATCTATTACTGCTGACAACCTGCCTGTATATCCTGTCTGAGAGGTAGTCACAGCCCCGCCCCCTGCTCATGACATCACTGATATAATGACATGTGGTCAGACATGGGATCCACACACCTTATACTACAGGAACATCTATTACTGCTGACAACCTGCCTGTATATCCTGTCTGAGAGGTGGTCACAGCCCCGCCCCCTGCTGATGACATCACTGATATAATGACATGTGATCAGACATGAGATCACACACCTTATACTACAGGAACATCTATTACTGCTGACAACCTGCCTGTATATCCTGTCTGAGAGGTAGTCACAGCCCCGCCCCCTGCTGATGACATCACTGATATAATCACATAATGAAACATAATCATTGTGTTGTTAAAAGTTCTCCAGCTTTCTAATCTACTTTATGTTTCTAGTTCTCACAATTTCAAGATCTCTGCTATCTTTCAACGAATGGATTTTTTTTTGTTTACTTCCAGAGGCTTAAAACCAGTCTTGATCTACATAGTTGTGTCACTGTAGATAATGTTCGGTTTGTCAGCACACATCTCTCTCCTGTCCTGATAGTTTGTTACAATGTTTCAGTGCAGGTAACAGGTGTCAGTTTGGAGTCCTCAGAGGACTGTATGGACCGGATACATTTATAGACTCGGCCGTGGAAGGTATTTAATCAGAACAGGTTTTTAGCCTCTGAATATGAACTAGAATGGTTGCAGTGACAGCAAGCAGAGGTCTTGAAAATGTTGAGGAACTGAAGCAGTGAGTCGGATAACAGAAGCTACAGACCTGGAGACGGTTCCTTGAGTCGGGCATCTGTGAGAAGAGGCAGGTAAAGTGGACAATGGAGGAGGCTGCTGCCGCTGGCCGCCCTCGTGGTGACGCCTGCAGTCTTCGGGTGTGGACTCTGTATCTGCAGATAATATCTCTCCCCTCAGCCTGGCATCACCCCCCCTTCCTCCTTCATTTCTATGTATAGCTCTGCCCACAGCTCAGTCCAATCACTGGGCAGAGCACTCCTTCACCAGTCACAGCAGCTCCTCCACCCAGCCATAACAGCACAATCCCACTGGCCCCTTGCAACATTCAGATAGCTTTGTTGTAAGATGGTAGAGAGCCAGATATCAATTATCTCCCTCCATCCTGAGCAGGACACTTAAAGGGGTCCTATAAATAAAGCTGGTAAGTTATGAGAATAGATGTCACTTGGTATCTAAGCATGATTTCTGTTCTGCGGGTGCTGCAGTGTAAAATAGGGAGGTTCTGATTCTGGTAGTCATGGCTGCATCCAGCATCATGTCTGTATTATATAGGTAAGTACAATGTGTCCTGCCAGGGTTAGTAAGAAATAGGACATTCCCTCCGGGGGTGCCAGTGAAGGGACCTGGGGCAATCACCTCAGAGCGGTTGTCTATGATTGGCCCGTTTAATAATGTAAGTGCAGCGTCCCACATATGTGTGTAAATGGGACACTTCAAACATCTGTAATTGCATTGTATGGTATTTCCTATTTTCTGGCTGGCAATGTCATTACATCCATTCGCCCCTAGGTGGTGCTGGTGTAAGAGTCAGCCTTACATTGCACTGACATTTCTAGTGATAATGCTGCACACAGGCTGTGATATCCTCCTCCAGCCACAAGAGGCCGCTGTGTCTTGAAATAAGGGAAAGGACAAGCTGAAGTAAGACAATAAAGTTTCTCCCGGGCTGAGCTGGGGGGGGGGGGGGGGGCTGGGGGGGGGTGCCGCGTCTGTCTGGAGAGAGAGAGTCTGCCTGCTGGGAGATATAACAGAAAGGGACTATAAAAAGTGATTTCTTCCTGTCAGCTGTTGAACAGCTGCAAAGTGTGTTCCAGAGGAGTGAGATCGTGCCATTCAGAGACCAGTGACAAGACGGATTCCTCCTGTCAGAGCTGAACTAGGTGGATGCCTGCACCTTCTGCAAATCCAACCAGAGAGAAAGAAAGACCACACTGGGACAAGCTAGCGACCGGACCTGGAGCCAGACTGCACCTTCCGTCACGTACCGGACCAAGGAAAGCAGCTGTCTGCAGAACTGTGAGGGGCACCGGTGCTAATCTGCGATAGGTCATAGAGTAGGGAGATTTAGTCAGTGCGCTGTAGAAGCGTCCCCTGGGTAGCAGGGGTACATAGGAAACTATTGGTGGAGAGTAGCTTGTACGCCATGTGTTTGCTGTTTAGCGCATTCTGTTTTTATGCCAAGTCCTATTACCATTTTTGCCGATTTATGTAAACCTGTTTATACCATTTCTGTCATTTGTCCATTGTGCCTCTGGTGCGCTGGTACTATACTGGTAATCCGAATTTCCGGCAGTTACAGTTTGTTCTTTAATAAAGCCGGTATCTGCTTCATCTGCCTTGCGGTCTCTTCCTCCTCAGACCGCTTCACTGGCACCACATAGTATATATAGTGGGGGGGGGGGGGAATCTAGCTTAGAGCAGAGTAAAGCAGATTATATTGTAGTCAGAGTAAGGAGAAGCAAGGATGGAGGAGAGAAACAGGCTAAAGTCACCATGTAACCTTGTTCCTTTCCTCTGGGCCCTGATCAAGCCTAGAAAAGATATCTACAGAAGACCAGCACCAGACAGTGAGTCTATACACAGAGATGCAGAGAGACTAGTGGGGGTAACAGCTAAACTTAAGCTTATGGACCTCATCAGCACAAGTGACCAGGAGTAGCTTTCCGAGTGCCTGACACAACTGGATGATTAAGGCCCAATTGTCCTTATCCACTACACAAACCTTCCAGGTCATAGTGGAAAAAAACTATTTATAAGAGTATCCTGCCAAAGAATGAAGCAGAAGGGTTTGCCTGCCACAAGGGAGATCGCCCTTAAAGGATAACTCATAGTAACTACATATATACATAGTAACTACATCTTTAGTGCCAGAGTGCTGTAAAGAGTGAATTTTGGGTTTACCGCCTGGATCCTTGCCTGTAAAGTATCAACATTAGAAGAACCCCTCCATTGACAACTGCCATTACCTGACAATAGGATTACCATTGACCTTTTTATGCTTACAAAAAGCTTCCCATTGATGAACTGTACCAACTGTCCAGAGACTATTGATTGTCAGTAAATATTTAACTGGTTTACAACTACCGACTCCTGATTCTTACTACCACTACTCTCAACATTTGCACCTAACAGTGCTGGCGTCATGAACACCAGGCCCCAGCCACCACAAGCACCCTAAACATCACCACCATCAAGGGCACCACAACCTCCATCTGGGTGGTGTTCCCTGCAGCGAGACTGCCCCGGAGGGTTTTGTGTTGTCTTCCCATCCACTGCATTTCCGTCCCCAAGGGACAGCAAAACCGTGAGTACTACTATCCTCGGCACCTTATCACTAGTACGCCCACGTCTGCATCATCCTTAGGGAGCTCTGGCATGCTGCATAAGCTTCAAGTGCCTCGAGAGTGGTTGCCTAAGTTTCCCCCATAACTGCCTCTCACGGAGACCCACTAAGTGCCTGGCCAAAGCTTGCCAGCCTAGATGCCCCCAGAGTGACCCTCTGCGTATGCGCCACAGCCGCCTCTGTTTTGCACTGTGTATGGGTCATGGTCACAGAAGGCAGATTTCACTATGTGACATGGCTGATGAGGTGCAGATAGCACCGCAGTGATTTAGTGCCATCCTCTAGACAGCAGGCCTCAGGGTGCCTGTCGGATGCCTGTTTAGCAGTGCCACGCTCCCTGCCATCTTATCGCCTCTCCAATTCTGCATGGCAAATGGGACAGAGCATCAGTGAAGGCGTCCTCCTCTCCTGCTTATGGCTCCCCTCCGGTCCCCAGGACTCATAGTTTCAGAATGGATGGTGTTGCTGGGTTACATGACTTCTCTCAGCCAGTACATGCCTAGGCTGTGTATTGTGCCTCACTCCACTACAGGGATAAGCTTCTAAGCCATCTGCATTGACCAGCTCCCAAGCCTGGCTAGATAGATGGTTTGGTAAGAAGGCTGTTCCTCTCCTCTACCTATAACCTCTTATGTGTGCACTCCATTCTGTATTGTCTGTGCCAGCATGGGGTCTTATGGGTGTTTGTCCTTGTCTGTTTGCCCTGTGTGTGCTGCAGCCTTGGTTCTTGTTCCTGGATCCACCATGACCCCGCCCGGACGCAAGCCCTCTTAGTGTTTCTGCAACTGTGGTTCTGTTTCCCTGCATCCTAGTTATCCGGCTAAGTTTCCTATACCGAGTTCTGCCAAATAAATATACCACATAAATACCATAAGCGACTGTTCAGACTGTTCCTGTGGTTTTGGTGCATTTTATGTACCTCGAGCTTCTGATGCTTGCGCCAAAGTCCCTGACCCCAGTGGGTCAGCTGCTGTTTTGCTGATAAGAGCCAGACTTCAGATTCGGATACTCTTTAACCATTAGGAGTTTTTTTTGTTTTCATTTTTCTTCCTTGAGCTATAACTTTTTTATTTTTCCGTTCGCATAGCTGTATGAGGGCTTATTTTTTGCAGGGCAAGTTGCCACCATTTAATAGGGCATACAATGTAGTGGGAAGCAGGAAATGGGCAATCCATCCACAGTTTTACAGGTTTTGTTCCCATGGCGTTCCCTTCGTGGCAAAACTGACCTGTGCCCTTAATTTTCTGGGTAAGTACCATTACAATGATACCCCATATGTATAGGTTTTTTATGTCTTAAATAGTGTAAAAATAAATGTAAACTTTGAAAAAAAAAAAAAAATTTAACATCACTATATTCTGACCCCAATAACTTCTTTTATAATTATATCTACTGAGCTCATTATTTGCGGGTCAATCTGTAGTTTTGATTGATGCCATTTTGGAGTGTGTGTGACTTTTTTATCACATTTTATTACATTTCTTGGGCAAGAGAAGCGATGAAAAACTGGCAAATTGGCCATTTTTTCTATTATGCCATTTGCCATATTGGAAAAATATTTTTATATTTTAATAGTACAGGCTTTTTCAGGCACAGTGATGCCCATGATGTATGTATTTTTTTTAATTTAGATTATAATTTTTTTACAGAAAGGGGGGTAATTTAAACTTTTATATTTTAAATTTTTTTAATATTTATTATATAAGTTTTTTTTAACTTTTTTATGATTTTGAAGGTTATATTTGAGCCTACAAAACCCTTTTTTCCCTTTAATTCTAAGGCCTCATGGGTCTTTTTGACCCATGATTTGTACATTGCGGTCTTACAATCATGACCAATGGGGAGACAGGTGATTGGCTGGAAGGCAGTCTTACAATCATGACCAATGGGGAGACAGGTGATTGGCTAGAAGGCGGTCTTACAATCATGACCAATGGGGAGACAGGTTATGGTATGAAGTGATTGGCTGAGGATAGGTCATCAATAAATATAACTTGGACAACCCCCTTAACTTTTAATTCATCACATTTGTTTGAATCTCACATGAGATATGAGAGTAGTGTTTTAAAAATGCTGCAGTATAGGTCACAGTATTATCGGCGTATATGTTAGGAATCTATCGTCTAATGCTTGTAGTCCCAGCAGTGACTTAATCTCTCTTAGTTATATGCACTGATGTATTGCGCGCATACATCAGATCTAACTACCAGATCATGCCAATAATAGCTTCCATCTTATTCAAAAACCAATGTAGAGCCTGCTTCGCTGCCTTGTGTAGGGCAGCATAGCGGTAGACCTCCTTACCTCTCCTCCCCCTATATCCCTGCCTTGGCTTCCACCCCTTTGTAGTAATGTGCTATTGTAGTCCCGTACTGGGTATTACTATTTCGCGCATGCGCTAGAACTTAAAACTCTCTCTCTCATCGATATCTCCTTGCTGCGCATGTCCGCCTATTCAATTTCATACCGGCGCCTGCGCTAGAACTTAGTATCATTCTTCACGTATCCGTTTACTGCGCATGTCTGTTTATCTTATATACTCATATCAAATAAGAGATTAAATCAATTGTAAGTCAACAGGAGTTGTGTACATTATCAAATGCGACCATACAGGAACTAAGGAGGCGGATTTCAAAACACCTAATAAGTATCAACCCTACAGAAGATACTGCTCGAGCGAGACATATAAGATCACATTATCAAGGAAACGTTTCAGGTTTTAGATTCTGGGGAATTAGCAAAATAAAACTAGTCCCAAGAACAGGCAATGTGGATAAAGGACTGCAACAAGAAGAGACAAAATGGATATATCGTCTGAATAGTCTATCACCATTTAGATTAAATGAAGGGTTTACATGCTTGTCCTTCCTGTGACACTGCCCCAAAGCTATGAGTATAAAATATGGATATAGAAATAGAGAGGAAGAAAATTTGCACACAAGAAAGAGACGAAGACACCTTTGCCAATTATGATATGATTATACTATAGTGTTGTGTTTCACTATGATATTGTATAAGATTGAAGAAAGAGACATTTGAGAGCTCTGAAACAAAATGTAAAAAATATATAAAGATAAAGAAAATGTGAATTACAGCAAAAGTACACAGGAAATACAAACCGGATTCCAAAAAAGTTAAGACACTAAACAAATTGTGAATAAAAACTGAATGCAATGATGTGGAGGTGGCAAATGTCAATATTTTATTTGTAATAGAACGTAGATGACGGATCAAACGTGTAATCCGAGTAAATGTATCATTTTAAAGGAAAAATACATTGATTCAAATTTTCACTGTGTCAACAAATCCCAAAAAAGTTGGGACAAGTAGCAATAAGAGGCTGGAAAAAGTAAATTTGAGCATAACGAAGAGCTGGAAGACCAATTAACACTAATTAGGTCAATTGGCAACATGATTGGGTATAAAAAGAGCTTCTCAGAGTGGCAGTGTCTCTCAGAAGCCAAGATGGGTAGAGGATCACCAATTCCCACAATGTTGCGCAGAAAGATAGTGGAGCAATATCAGAAAGGTGTTACCCAGCGAAACATTGCAAAGACTTTGCATCTATCATCATCAACTGTGCAGAACATCATCCGAAGATTCAGAGAATCTGGAACAATCTCTGTGCGTAAGGGTCAAGGCCGTAAAACCATACTGGATGCCCGTGATCTCCGGGCCCTTAAACGACACTGCACCACAAACAGGAATGCTACTGTAAAGGAAATCACAGAATGGGCTCAGGAATACTTCCAGAAACCATTGTCAGTGAACACAATCCACCGTGCCATCCGCCGTTGCCAGCTGAAACTCTACAGTGCAAAGAAGAAGCCATTTCTAAGCAGGATCCACAAGCGCAGGCGTTTTCACTGGGCCAGGGATCATTTACAATGGAGTGTGGCAAAATGGAAGACTGTTCTGTGGTCAGACGAGTCACGATTCAAAGTTCTTTTTGGAAATCTGGGACGCCATGTCATCCGGACCAAAGAGGACAAGGACAACCCAAGTTGTTATCAACGCTCAGTTCAGAAGCCTGCATCTCTGATGGTATGGGGTGGCATGAGTGCGTGTGGCATGGGCAGCTTGCATGTCTGGAAAGGCACCATCAATGCAGAAAAATATATTCAGGTTCTAGAACAACATCTGCTCCCATCCAGACGTCATCTCTTTCAGGGAAGACCCTGCATTTTTCAACAAGATAATGCCAGACCACATTCTGCATCAATCACAACATCATGGCTGCATAGGAGAAGGATCCGGGTACTGAAATGGCCAGTCTGCAGTCCAGATCTTTCACCTATAGAGAACATTTGGCGCATCATAAAGAGGAAGGTGCAACAAAGAAGGCCCAAGACGATGGAACAGTTAGAGGCCTGTATTAGACAAGAATGGGAGAGCATTCCTATTTCTAAACCTGAGAAACTGGTCTCCTCGGTCCCCAGACGTCTGTTGAGTGTTGTAAGAAGAAGGGGAGATGCCACACAGCGGTGAAAATGGCCTTGTCCTAACTTTTTGGGGATTTGTTGACACCATGAAATTCTGATTCAACATATTTTTCCCTTAAAATGGTACATTTTCTCAGTTTAAACTTTTGTTCTGTGATTTATGTTCTATTCTGAATAAAATATTAGAAGTTGGCACCTCCACATCATTGCATTCAGTATTTATTCACGATTTGTATAGTGTCACAACTTTTTTGGAATCCGGTTTGTACTAAAAGGTAGATGTTGAAATTGGTAAAAGATGTCCCAAAGGATAGTTTCCATCAAAATACTAGAGAAGAGACATCATTGGTCCCACTTAAGAAATAAATAGTGTGAAAATCACTAGAGGTGAGAACATAAAAGAAATCAGAAAGCATGATACCTCATAATAGGAAAGCAGTAATCCACTATAGATGCAAAAAGTAAAGTAAGGTGAAAAGAAGTACAGGTCCTTCTAAAAAAATTAGCATATTGTGATAAAGTTCATTATTTTCTGTAATGTGCTGATAAACATTAGACTTTCATATATTTTAGATTCATTACACACCAACTGAAGTAGTTCAAGCCTTTTATTGTTTTAATATTGATGATTTTGGCATACAGCTCATGAAAACCCAAAATTCCTATCTAAAAAAATTTGCATATCATGAAAAGGTTCTCTAAACGAGCTATTAACCTAATCATCTGAATCAACTAATTAACTCTAAACACCTGCAAAAGATTCCTGAGGCTTTTAAAAACTCCCAGCCTGGTTCATTACTCAAAACCGCAATCATGGGTAAGACTGCCGACCTTACTGCTGTCCAGAAGGCCATCATTGACACCCTCAAGCAAGAGGGTAAGACACAGAAAGAAATTTCTGAACGAATAGGCTGTTCCCAGAGTGCTGTATCAAGGCACCTCAGTGGGAAGTCTGTGGGAAGGAAAAAGTGTGGCAGAAAACGCTGCACAACGAGAAGAGGTGACCGGACCCTGAGGGAGATTGTGGAGAAGGACCGATTCCAGACCTTGGGGGACCTGCGGAAGCAGTGGACTGAGTCTGGAGTAGAAACATCCAGAGCCACCGTGTACAGGCGTGTGCAGGAAATGGGCTACAGGTGCCGCATTCCCCAGGTCAAGCCACTTTTGAACCAGAAACAGCGGCAGAAGCGCCTGACCTGGGCTACAGAGAAGCAGCACTGGACTGTTGCATGTCATTCGGAAATCAAGGTGCCAGAGTCTGGAGGAAGACTGGGGAGAGGGAAATGCCAAAATGCCTGAAGCCAGTGTCAAGTACCCACAGTCAGTGATGGTCTGGGGTGCCATGTCAGCTGCTGGTGTTGGTCCACTGTGTTTTATCAAGGGCAGGGTCAATGCAGCTAGCTATCAGGAGATTTTGGAGCACTTCATGCTTCCATCTGCTGAAAAGCTTTATGGAGATGAAGATTTCATTTTTCAGCACGACCTGGCACCTGCTCACAGTGCCAACACCACTGGTAAATGGTTTACTGACCATGGTATTACTGTGCTCAATTGGCCTGCCAACTCTCCTGACCTGAACCCCATAGAGAATCTGTGGGATATTGGGAAGAGAAAGTTGAGAGACGCAAGACCCAACACTCTGGATGAGCTTAAGGCCGCTATCGAAGCCTCCTGGGCCTCCATAACACCTCAGCAGTGCCACAGGCTGATTGCCTCCATGCCACGCCGCATTGAAGCAGTCATTTCTGCAAAAGGATTCCCGACCAAGTATTGAGTGCAGAACTGAACATAATTATTTGAAGGTTGACTTTTTTTGTATTAAAAACACTTTTCTTTTATTGGTCGGATGAAATATGCTAATTTTTTTAGATAGGAAATTTGGGTTTTCATGAGCTGTATGCCAAAATCATCAATATTAAAACAATAAAAGGCTTGAACTACTTCAGTTGTGTGTAATGAATCTAAAATATATGAAAGTCTAATGTTTATCAGTACATTACAGAAAATAATGAACTTTATCACAATATGCTAATTTTTTGAGAAGGACCTGTATAATTGGAGTAAAACTGAGGAAGTATCTCCTCCTCTAAACAATGGAAGATGAAACTCTAATGGCTAGTGTCTAACGGACAGTAAATAATAGGGTCACTCTTGGCCGGAGTGGAAAAAATTGGAGAAAAAAATTATATTCTCCTATCTTCCAAATCCCTCCATTGTCCTCCTTTTCTTTTCCTCCCCACCCTAGCCTTCCTGTAATACCTCATTAGAGGTTATTATCACTAAGAGTAACGTAGCAAAGCAGAGTAAAATTAGTAATCTTATATATAACGTAAATAAAATGCCTTTAAGTATCAATGAGGCAGTTATCAAATGACGAATACATAGTTAAGACTATAAAAAAACAAGTGGTAATAAAATGTAACAGTTTCATCTCTAACCCCAGTATATGAGATAGACAGACATGCGCAGTAAACGGATACAAGTGAAGAATGATACTAAGTTCTAGCGCAGGCGCCGGTATGAAATTGAATAGGCGGACATGCGCAGCAAGGAGATATCAATGTGAGAGAGTTTCAGGTTCTAGCACATGTGCGAAATAGAAATGCCCAGTACGGGACTACAATAGCACATTACTACAAAGGGGTGGAAGCCAAGGGGCAGATATAGGGGGAGGAGAGGTAAGGAGGTCTACCGCTACGCTGCCCTACACAAGGCAGCGAAGCAGGCTCTACATTGGTTTTTGAATAAGACGGAAGCTAATATTGGCATGATCAGTAAGGGACGTCATTAGGAGAGCAATTAACCACTTCAACTCCCCTAGCTAAAACCCCCTTAATGACCAGGCCACTTTTTACACTTCTGCACTACACTAATTTCACCGTTTATTGCTCGTTTATGCAACTTACCACCCAAATTAATTTTACCTCCTTTTCTTCTCACTAATAAAGCTTTCATTTGGTGGTATTTAATTGCTGCTGACATTTTTACTTTTTTTGTTATTAATCGAAATTTAACAAAATTTTTGCAAAAAAATGACATTTTTCACTTTCAGTTGTAATTTTGTAATCTATATATAAATTTTTCTCAAAATTTATTGTTCTACATGTCTCTGATAAAAAAAAATGTTTGGGTAAAAAAGAATGGTTTGGGTAAAAGTTATAGCGTTTACAAACTATGGTACAAAAATGTGAATTTCCACTTTTTGAAGCAGCTCTCAATTTCTGAGCACCTGTCATGTTTCCTGAGGTTCTACAATGCCCAGACAGTAGAAAAACCCCACAAATGACCCCATTTTGGAAAGTAGACACCCTAAGGTATTCGCTGATGGGCATAGTGAGTTCATAGAACTTTTTATTTTTTGTCACAAGTTAGCAGAAAATTATGATTTTATTTTTTTTTTTCTTACAAAGTCTCATATTCCACTAACTTGTGACAAAAAATAAAAACTTCCATGAACTCACTATGCCCATCATGAAATACCTTGGGGTGTCTTCTTTCCAAAATGGGGTCACTTGTGGGGTAGTTATACTGCCCTGGCATTTTAGGGGCCCAGATGTGTGGGAAGTAGTTTGAAATCAAAATCTGTAAAAAAATGGCCGGTGAAATCCGAAAGGTGCTCTTTGGAATGTGGGCCCCTTTGCCCACCTAGGCTGCAAAAAAGTGTCACACATGTGGTATCGCCGTACTCAGGAGAAGTTGGGGAATGTGTTTTGGGGTGTCATTTTATATATACCCATGCTGGGTGAGAGAAATCTCGGCAAAAGACAACTTTTCCCATTTTTTTATACAAAGTTGGCATTTGACCAAGATATTTATCTCACCCAGCATGTGTATATGTAAAATGACACCCCAAAACACATTGCCCAACTTCTCCTGAGTACGGCGATACCACATGTGTGACACTTTTTTGCAGCCTAGATGCGCAAAGAAGCCCAAATTCCTTTTAGGAGTGCATTTTTAGACATTTGGATCCCAGACTTCTTCTCACGCTTTCGGGCCCCTAAAATGCCAGGGCAGTATAAATACCCCACATGTGACCCCATTTTGGAAAGAAGACACCCCAAGGTATTCAATGAGGGGCATGGCGAGTTCATAGAAATTATTTTTTTTGGGCACAAGTTAGCAGAAATTGTCTTTTTTTTTAGTTTTTTCTCACAAAGTCTCCCTTTCCGCTTACTTGGGACAAAAATTTCAATCTTTCATGGACTCAATATGCCCCTCAGCGAATACCTTGGGGTGTCTTCTTTCCGAAATGGGGTCACATGTGGGGTATTTAAACTGCCCTGGCATTTTAGGGGCCCTAAAGCGTGAGAAGAAGTCTGGAATATAAATGTCAAAAAAAAATTACGCATTTGGATTCCGTGAGGGGTATGGTGAGTTCATGTGAGATTTTATTTTTTGACACAAGTTAGTGGAATATGAGACTTTGTAAGAAAAAACAAAAAATAAATAAAATCAATTTCCGCTAACTTGTGCCCAAAAAATTTCTGAATGGAGCCTTACAGGGGGTGATCAATGACAGGGGGGTGATCAGGGAGTCTATATGGGTGATCACTCCCCTGTCATTGATCACCCCCCTGTAAGGCTCCATTCAGACGTCCGTATGTGTTTTGCGGATCCGATCCATGTATCCATGGATCCATAAAACACATACGGACGTCTGAATGGAGCCTTACAGGGGGGTGATCAATGACAGGGGGGTGATCAGGGAGTCTATATGGGGTGATCACCCCCCTGTCATTGATCACCCCCCTGTAAGGCTCCATTCAGACGTCCGTATGTGTTTTGCGGATCTGATCCATGTATCCGTAATTCCGTAAAACACATACGGACGTCTGAATGGAGCCTTACAGGGGGGTGATCAATGACAGGGGGGTGATCAATGACAGGGGGTGATCAGGGAGTGTATATGGGGTGATCACCCCCCTGTCATTGATCACCCCTCTGTAAGGCTCCATTCAGACGTCCGTATGTGTTTTGCGGATCCGATCCATGGATGCGTGGATCCGTAAAACACATACGGGCGTCTGAATGGAGCCTTACAGGGGGGTGATCAATGACAGGGGGTGATTAATGACAGGGGGTGATCAGGGAGTGTATATGGGGTGATCACCCCCCTGTCATTGATCACCCCCCTGTAAGGCTCCATTCAGACGTCCGTATGTGTTTTGCGGATCCGATCCATGGATGCGTGGATCCGTAAAACACATACGGGCGTCTGAATGGAGCCTTACAGGGGGGTGATCAATGACAGGGGGGTGATCAGGGAGTCTATATGGGGTGATCAGGGGTTCAAAAGGGGTTAATAAGTGACAGGGGGGGTGTAGTGTAGTGGTGTTTGGTGCTACATTACAGAGCTACCTGTGTCCTCTGGTGGTCGATCCAAACAAAAGGGACCACCAGAGGACCAGGTAGCAGGTATATTAGACGCTGTTATCAAAACAGCGTCTAATATACCTGTTAGGGGTTAAAAAAATCGCATCTACAGCCTGCCAGCGAACGATCTCCGCTGGCAGGCTGTAGATCCTGTCTCTTACCGGCCGATCCTGTGAACGTGCGCGCGTTCACAGGAAGTCACGCGTCTCGCAAGATGACGCGTGACTCTGCCTGGGAGAGCCGCCTCCGGACCGCGATCCTGCGTTAGGCGGTCCGGAGGCGGTTAAAAAAGGTTGTCTGAAGGGATGGTTCAGAGGAAATGAACATGGTATGGGAGGCTGCAAAGGCCTTCATTAGAGGGATTATCACAAAACACACAGCAATATATAAGAAAGGAATAAGGAAAAAAAAAATTGATTTAGAACAAGAGGCGGAAAAATATGAAAAAATATATATATTGAAAGCCCCACAGAGCAAAACTACAAAGATTAGATAGATAAAGTTTCCAAATTGGAAGATGATTTGTTTTTTATTGGCAGAACAACAAAAAGAAAATTATGTGAGGGATAATTACATCTACAGACACATACCCGGCAAAAAGTTAGCGGCTCTGGTAGCAGCCCAAACAAAAAGAAAACAACCTTATCCACTGTCTAGTGGATAAATTAGGTAAAAAAAACTGTTGAACAAACTGCTAAAATAGACTTGCTCAAAGAATACTTCGAAGATATATATAGTAGCAAGATAAATAAGAACTCTACGCAAACACAGTTTTTAGATAAATTACTATCACTACGTTAACCCTAGACCAAAGGGAAAGTCTGAAAACCCCCCAAAATATTATTAAAGATAACTAAGAACAAGACCCCAGAAATAGATGGCATTTCGTTTGAAGTTTATGCCCAATATAAATAAATATTAATTGCTCACAATGTGGGCTGCCTCTAGGGAGTCAGGGAAATTGCCAGATTCCTTGAGAGAAGCTTTAGTCACACATTTTAAAACCTGGAAAAGATGCAAGTCTCCCGGATTTATACCGCCCCATTTCATTAATTAATAATGACAATAAAATACCCGCAAAGATTTTGTCAGCCAGACTTAAAGAGGACCTTTCACTAGAATAAAACATCTAAACTAACTATACAGGCATGAAGAGCGGCGCCCGGGGATCTCCCTGCACTTACTGCAGTAAGTGCAGGGAGATCCCCGGGCGCCGCTCTTCATGTCTGTATAGTTAGTTTAGATTTTTTATTCTAGTGAAAGGTCCTCTTTAAGAGGGTGGTCTCGGTGCTTGTTCACGAGGATCAGTCGGGATTCATGCCAGGCAAAACTACAACTGATAACATCATGAGATACTTCGTGAACACCCAACTTGAACCCACAAACTGTGGTGAACGAATGATTGTAACTGTAGACGCTTCAAAGGCCTTTGATACTATAGAATGGCCCTTTTAAATTGCAACATTGAAGAAAATGGGGTTTGGTGACAACTTTGTCTCCTGGGTTAAGTTATTATACACCAAAATTTCTGCAAGGGTGATACTGAATGGAGAATATTCTGATAACATGCACATTGGCAGAGGGGTTAGACAGGGTTGTCCCCTTTCCCCTCTGCTATTTGCCATAGCCATGGAGCCTCTAGCTGACATGATTAGGCAAGACAAAGAAATTGTGGGTTTCAGGTTTGGTGCTCATGAATCAACAGCAATCTAGTAAAATACAGTTATTTGAGTTGTTGGCTAAAGTTTGGAAAGAAGCAATAGAATTGTGGCCCCAGAATGGATTTCATATAGACACCTTACTGTGGGATAACACTCACCTTATAGAATTAAAGTTAATCGAACAGAAAATTTGGTGGAAATACAGAATTTTTAAATTGGGCCAGGTATGGAAAGAGGGGGATATAATTCCATATCAAGACCTCAAAAATGAGTACGGAATGGGCAATAAAGATCTGAGGCTCTTTTATCTACAACTGAAACAAGCTCTGCGAGCGACGTTAGGAAAAGGAACACAAATTGTTACCCTTCCGTGACCTTTAGTTAATATTTCTGGTAACTGGTTTCTAAAATATATGAATGTTTGTTACACCAAAAAGCTAAAAAAAAGAGCAGTTAATAGCCTAATGCATAAATGGCAAGATGCTTTAAATCCCCAACGGGAAGAGTTATGGGAATTGGCTATACAGGTAAAAAATAGGGTTTCAAATAACTTCTCCCATAGAATTACTCAAGTTAATATATTACATTGTTTATTAAACTCCCCTAAGATTTTAATGAAATGTTGACTAAAGAATTTAGTCAAAAATGCAGGGGGGTAGTTGTGGACGATGTTCATATACTTTGGACATGTATAAAGACTCAAGAGTTTTGGGAAAAGGTAAATGAAAGAATAGAGAAATACCATTTGTTTTAAAGTCCCTAGGTATTTTGAAACGTATTTTGGGGGTGATGGATAAAATAGATACGCCTAAACATCGAGACATAGTATCTAAACTCTTATTTCAGGCTAGGAAGTGTATATTTGGACATTGGGGAGATAGTGTTGCTTCCACGGTTAAGGAATGAGAGAACCTCACTAGAGTCTGGCTTGCCAGAGAGGAATTTCACCTGGTACCTTTTAAGAAAAAACACACATTCATCAGACTCAGGCAGGCAGCAGGTAAAGGGCAAGTTGTATATAAACTGTTTAGAATGTAAAACAAAATCAAATGATTGTTGAAGACTATGAAAGAACTTTGTAAAAAGAATAAAGATTATAAAAATAAAAAAGAAAGGGTTGTCTTCGCCGACCCCGCCTCAAACACTTCCTGGTTCCCCGGGATATTAGGGATAGCTCTGGGTTGAACCTCTTCAACAGTGGCTGTGACTTCCACGGCAGCTAGTATGCCACCACCGTAAGGCTAAATACAAAGGAAGCACTGGCCATACTTTCCATATGCTGACCGATTGTTGGGGTGCAGGCAGTCCTGGTATCAGAGGGTCTGGCTCCGGTTGTGATTTTTCTCTGAAGAGCAGCACTCCGTCTTCTGCTTCCTGCAAGCATCCGACACGTCCTCGGGCAGCTGGGTCCTCCTGCCTGTGCTCCGGTGTGGACACTGGGACAAGGGGCTTTTCCATAGGGCTCACCCCCGCAGCAAAGAGGCTTTTAGAGAACCGCATAGGAGTATACTCCACTTGCTCCCCTTTATACAAACTGTGTCTGGCCTGCGGAAAGTGAGGCCGTTTAACAGAGCGCCGGTTAACAAACAGTTCAGTTCTGGACTTATCATCATATATGAACCCCGTACCTCGTTCCACATTAAACCAAACGACGGTCCCAGTTCTTCCTTCCAGCACTGGGTCATGAGGCTGAGGTCGGTCCACCAACCGGACTACCCAGTCTTCCGATAGTCCCAAGTATTTGTTGCATGTGCCGTAACTCCAAGGGGCACAATAGGGTTGAGGCTAAAATTGGCTTTGCTCTTCCTGGGCAGCAGAGTGGGAACACCTGCCACCTCCACCGCGCCTGCCGGCACGGGGAATGGTCATGACCCCTTCTTGGGTCTGCTCCACTACTTCCCGCATGTTCGGGCAGGTCGTTGTCACAGCACATCTCTCCCCAGTTGGGCTTTGGGTGCTCCATCTTGTCCTTCCGCTCTCTGGCCATGACGACTGGTGATGAAGGAGGGGCTTCAAGTGAGGAGCTTCTACGTCCTCTCCTTGCACTGTAATATCACTCCCTGTGGGCAGGGCTGGATTTTCCCGCTTTAGATAGGGGCGTTCCTTTATGTTCTCGCTCTGACTGTGCAAGAAGGAACTGCGCCATAGCAGATAAAATTGGCTAATTAACCCTTCGGAAGGCGGTGCACACAGTTTTGCACCTGCTGCTCCGCAGTAAATTTAGTAAAGTCATTTTAAAGGGTTCTTTGTTAATGCAGGAGGCTATATAATACAAGAGCTCACAGATTAATCCTGTTCGGATCTTGTTCGTGACGCCAAATGCAGTGAAGCAACAAGGGCGCAGGGCCCTTTTAGTGATGTAGTAGATGGTACCCAGGTGTAGGATTGCCAGAGTGGTGTAGGGTGGCCTTAATGTCCCTTAAGGTCTGTGCACGTGTCACGGTGACCCTACCTGGATACGCTGGACCCCAGGCGTTGTCGTCCAAATCAGAGCAAGGCTTGAGGTAATGAAGGGGATGAAGAAATAAATTAAGTCCAGACTTTGTGATGAAGTTGATAACCGCTTTACTTGAATAAACATTTCTCCAAACAGAGTCAGGCTTGGTTCCAGCAGGCTTTAGCATTAACTTTGGCAGGCAAACTCCTCTCTGCTACCTCTGTTGCTCTCTGGCTCTGCTCTGCTGACAGGATAGCTGTATAACTTAGTTTTCTCTGGGTGCAGCAACTTCTCTCTTGTAGTCTGACTCTAAATTCTGCTATACCAGGGAGTCTCTCTCTCCTGGCTCCTGAGGCTCTTAGCTTCTGCCTCCATATCCCCAACAGGGACGTGCACCTGCTGCACACCCTTCCTTGGCAGGGGGTCAACTAGACCTTCCCCTAGCAGGGGGTAAGCTATATTGACTAAAACTGGTCCCCACCCTTCCCACAGGAAATGGGACTCGCCCACTCCTCCACAGAGGGGGGTTAGAATGGAATGGAATGGTTCGATTAAGTCGCTGCTGAGACTACAAGCATTAGACAATAGATTCCTAACATTTACGCCGATAATACTGGGACCTATACTGCGAGTGAGATTCTAACAAATGTAATGAATTAATAGTTTTATTTTAGTTATTGGGTGAAAAATTGGGGCGATATCTAGTCTATAAGGACTATATGCAAATTAGATATATTTGATAAAAATACGCCCATCACCAACTAAGAGGGTCACTTAGTACTAGAATGGAATGTTTAGCTCCATTCTACCTAACTGTAGCTCTGCCGTGTTTGCTGCCACCTGCTGTTGAACCAGGCACAGTTACAATATAGGAAGTGCACATTATGCAGGACCTGAAAATAAATACATGTGATGACTATATATTAGCCCATTAGAGATAGTAGCAGGGTGAAGAAGTGGTAATTCCACTCTGGGACGCTACAGTAGCGGTCTGGTTGCTCCCCTGCAGCGAAAGCCAGATCCTTGTACAGGGGTTAAGTTAAGGGGTGAATACTAGGGGAGTGCCGGAATAATGCCCTTCGGGTTTAACCCAAAGACAAACCAGTTAGTTGCCACAGTGGTCCACACTCACTTATCAGTGAGAAGACAATACAGGTCTCCCAGGAGTTCTTGTTAAAATGACAACAGCAGGAGGTGCTCCAAAGGCTCTTATACACTACGTGCAGAATTATTAGGCAAATGAGTATTTTGACCACATTATCCTCTTTATGCATGTTGTCTTACTCCAAGCTGTATAGGCTCGAAAGCCTACTACCAATTAAGCATATTAGGTGATGTGCATCTCTGTAATGAGAAGGGGTGTGGTCTAATGACATCAACACCCTATATCAGGTGTGCATAATTATTAGGCAACTTCCTTTCCTTTGGCAAAATGGGTCAAAAGAAGGACTTGACAGGCTCAGAAAAGTCAAAAATAGTGAGATATCTTGCAGAGGGATGCAGCACTCTTAAAATTGCAAAGCTTCTGAAGCGTGATCATCGAACAATCAAGCGTTTCATTCAAAATAGTCAACAGGGTCGCAAGAAGCGTGTGGAAAAACCAAGGCGCAAAATAACTGCCCATGAACTGAGAAAAGTCAAGCGTGCAGCTGCCAAGATGCCACTTGCCACCAGTTTGGCCATATTTCAGAGCTGCAACATCACTGGAGTGCCCAAAAGCACAAGGTGTGCAATACTCAGAGACATGGCCAAGGTAAGAAAGGCTGAAAGACGACCACCACTGAACAAGACACACAAGCTGAAACGTCAAGACTGGGCCAAGAAATATCTCAAGACTGATTTTTCTAAGGTTTTATGGACTGATGAAATGAGAGTGAGTCTTGATGGGCCAGATGGCTGGATTGGTAAAGGGCAGAGAGCTCCAGTCCGACTCAGACTCCAGCAAGGTGGAGGTGGAGTACTGGTTTGGGCTGGTATCATCAAAGATGAGCTTGTGGGGCCTTTTTGGGTTGAGGATGGAGTCAAGCTCAACTCCCAGTCCTACTGCCAGTTTCTTGAAGACACCTTCTTCAAGCAGTGGTACAGGAAGAAGTCTGCATCCTTCAAGAAAAACATGATTTTCATGCAGGACAATGCTCCATCACACGCGTCCAAGTACTCCACAGCGTGGCTGGCAAGAAAGGGTATAAAAGAAGAAAATCTAATGACATGGCCTCCTTGTTCACCTGATCTGAACCCCATTGAGAACCTGTGGTCCATCATCAAATGTGAGATTTACAAGGAGGGAAAACAGTCCACCTCTCTGAACAGTGTCTGGGAGGCTGTGGTTGCTGCTGCACGCAATGTTGATGGTGAACAGATCAAAACACTGACAGAATCCATGGATGGCAGGCTTTTGAGTGTCCTTGCAAAGAAAGGTGGCTATATTGGTCACTGATTTGTTTTTGTTTTGTTTTTGAATGTCAGAAATGTATATTTGTGAATGTTGAGATGTTATATTGGTTTCACTGGTAAAAATAAATAATTGAAATGGGTATATATTTGTTTTTTGTTAAGTTGCCTAATAATTATGTACAGTAATAGTCACCTGCACACAGATATCCCCCTAAAATAGCTAAAACTAAAAACAAACTAAAAACTACTTCCAAAAATATTCAGCTTTGATATTAATGAGTTTTTTGGGTTCATTGAGAACATGGTTGTTGTTCAATAATAAAATTAATCCTCAAAAATACAACTTGCCTAATAATTCTGCACTCCCTGTAGAGGCCGGCCAGTGTCATGCACTTCATCCTCCTCAAAAAGTAGCTCTCAAAGTCCTCGTACCAGGCATTCTCCTGGGAGTCATAGCCTTTATGTGGATGTGTGATTTTATATATTTCTCTCTCTTTCTTTAATACTGTCAGTACGATGCCATGCAGTCTGGACCTGTAGGGGATTCAGATTGCATCTTCCTGCTAACAAGGTAGTGGTGACGAGGTGTCCTTGACGGACACTAGAGCCTCATGGTAATGCCCGACACGTCAGACGTATTGGCACCGGTGCACAGCAGACATCTAGGTGCTTTTGAAATGGAGTACCAGAAGATTAGGAAAATATATCATGAGAGAGAACTCATCTCTGGTACAACTCACATATTAATTATTGTAATAATTGTATTCTGTATAATGTGGGCATCGTAGGGAGTCCAAACATTCCCCCTGGCAGCCATGATTCCTGCATAATGAAAAACTCTCATTCCAGGACCCTACACTGGTCATATTTGGTATCAGAATGATCGGCCTCATGAAATATGCATTATTAAAACATGTCAGGGCCCGAATTTACATTAGTGTGGACGGGAAGACATGTATTAATGTTTTATGCTTGCCAGCTGAGGGATAGAGGTGGAGCACGCATCCATGATGAAGGTCTTCCCAGAAGGCTGGGCCAAGAATGGGAGGGAGACTCCTCTCAGCGCAACTGTAAAAGGGAATATTAATTATTAATATTTGGAGGTAATGTTAATAATTAATATTCATAAATAGGGGTAGGTCATCTATTGTTGTCTCCCCCTTTTTATTTTTTATTCTACCTGTTGCTCTCCCTCTTTCCTGAACTGCGTGCGCTGAATTACAGTGGCGACAAAAGACTAAGCTGTATTTGAATAATAAAGTATTTATTAAACAATTACATGTCTACTTGTGCTTGGCGTGCATGCTGTGCCTGCGCTCCCTGGACTTTATGTGGCTGTCATGGCCCATAAAAGGTAGGAACTAGTGTTAGGGACCACTCATAGAGGCGACCTTGACGTGGTGAGTGGCTTATTACGCTTTGGCCAAAATGTACACCAATGCCTTATTCAACATCCAGCATAAAGGCAGGGCAGAGTGCTGGTTGCAGTGTGCGATTGCATTTTGTGTTTTTACATTTATATCTCTATTTCGCCACAGCAATCTGCACCTGCTAGGGGTTGTGCGGGCTGAATTTTCCATATTTTTCTCTTTGTAGTACGTATTGGAGGCGTGGCGATCTCCAAGCAGTCAAGCACACCTGTCCAGTTAATCTGCCCCCTGGAGGCTGGTTTTAAAGTCAGTATAAAACGGAGTCTGCTTATACAGCACCTACCAGTAGCCATTAGGCTCCAGGAGAAGTATATAGTGGGCTCAGCATGCATGTTGGTACTTGCATCCCTGGATCCGTTGAACGCTGTAATGGCACCGGACAGGGTTAAAAGCAGAGTGTGCTTGGCGTGCATGCTGTGCCTGCGCTCCCTGGACTTTATGTGGCTGTCATGGCCCATAAAAAGGTAGGAACTAGTGTTAGGGACCACTCATGAAGGCGACCTTGACGTGGTGAGTGGCTTATTACGCTTTGGCCAAAATGTACACCAATGCCTTATTCAACATCCAGCATAAAGGCAAGGCAGAGTGCTGGTTGCAGTGTGCGATTGCATTTTGTGTTTTTACAATTACATGTCTACGTAAATTATTTCTGCTATATCTATATATATATATTTATATCAATGGTTATATAACTATATATACATATAGACACACACAGTAATACACTAACAGCACTATAATACACCTAATTACACTAACACTATACAATCTACAATTCCACGCCAAAAGCTATATACACTTACATACCCACGTAATAGCAGCACCCACCCACCTGGCTAAAAAACTGTCCCTACGGGATAAAAGGGGTTAATTCAATACAGGCAATGCAGGGGTTAACATGATGGCAGGGGTTAAAGGGATATGGTGTTTGTGGTATAGGGTAATGCTGGGGTAGCTGTGGGATATTGTAGGGGATATTGTGGGATATAGTAGGGGGTTCATGATACTCAGACAGATGCTCGTCTCTAGGGGTTATTGCTTGTTGCAGGGGAGGATTCTCGCTTGTTTGCTCGTTGTCCAGGGGATGGTTCCCGCTTCAGTGGGGCTGTGGGCTCAACTGACGAGCGCTCCACCGCTGGACTATTTAAATCCGGCGGCGCTCGCTCGAGAGCAGCGCACGCCTGCAGGCAAGTACACATGGGCTGGCACGGTGATATGACATCACCGCACCAGCCTGCGCATCCTGGCACTTCCAGGTGGAGGATCGCTTTGATCCTCCTGCCTTTGAAGTGACTGCGTACTTCTGGCGTCGTAATTACAGCGCCGGAGGTACGTGGCATACAGGGGCAGGGGAGCCCTCTGCCAAATGGGGATAAAAATGTGGAGTCAGTACCTTTCATGGACACAATTTGGGGATACGATCAACATTGGGTTGTGTTCCACGTCCTCCTGTCCCTGGAACCAGAACGGACTCTGATCACACAATTCGTTAACTAGTAAGGACCTATCTGTTTTTATCCTTATATATGTTTTTTAACTGTTTTGGGCACAATTGTATATCTCTTATTTCTCTTAATTTTTGTAACTTAGTACTGTACCCTTTTTAGTACATTATAGCACATCTTTAATGGTTTTGCTTTGTGCCCTGAATGAGTGCAGTTTGCGTTACCTTGTATTTGCTATAAGTGGGGCCAGTGCTACTGTGAGCCTGCTTGTGAGTGGTGCACTGGTGAGCCCCCAATTTTGTTGGTATATTAATTTAAATTAGATGGTGGCAGTGTGTTAGGGTGCATGAGAGGCTGTGTCAGGGTGTGATCTAGGTTTAATCTGAGGCCTGTGTGTAGGGGCGTGATAAATTGCGTGCGTGGAATAGATCGACCCTTGGCAGTGGCACCCAGGTCAGGTGACAGGGTGGTTCCCGTATATGACAAATGCGCTACAAAATGGGTGTTAAAAACGCACTAGTATGTGGTATAAGCATTGTCATGTATTTTGTATGCACATGGTATTAGTAGGCTGTCGTAGCCACCACCAGACACTAGGTGGCACTGTTGTCACTTTCCCCAACAGAGAGATCAGATACAAAATGCAGTGCTGACACACAAGCCACCCCTCAATCAGATACCAACCAGGGCAGAGCCAGAAAGATAAGAAAAATAACTTTATTTGCTGGAGAAGCAGGTCAGATGAAAAGACAGAGTGTAGAGCTAAAGTCTGGAGATTTGCTGTTGTAAAAGTACAATTAAGTCTCCATTGCCAGGTGTCTAGGAGAATAATTACTCCAGTGCCTGAACACACATTGAGCAGCTTAATCACCTAAATAAGAGATCCATATCCCACAGTGAAGATTGCGGACTTGTGCTTCTGGGGTATGCACGCTTGCTCGAAAAAGGCACAGAGCATAGTCTGACATCTAGGGCCCACCCTGTGGTTGCATTGCTTAAAAGAGAAGTGTTATACCCCATGCTTGGATGCTTATGTACAAGTCAGCCAGAGAAGTGCAGCATAAGGCGTTCCATAGTAGTAATGAGCCTGTACAAGGCATCCAGGCCTTTTACTGGTATATTCCATTGCTGACCTGACGGAGGCAGCACTGCATTGGAATATACTGAATCCTGTTTTCTGTAATGGATAAAAATCCAATACAGAACATAAATGGCTAATGACTACATGTTAAAGTCACCTTGGGTGGCTTAAAAAAATGTTTTTAAAAATATAAAAAAAATTTACAAGTTCAAATCACCTCCTTTTCCTGCAGAAATAAAAAAAAATAATCAGAAAAATAGACATCATAGGCACCGCCATGTCCGAAAACTCCAGAACTATTAAAGGGGTTATCCGAGTTATGGATAAAAAAATATAACAATTATAAAACTCATCAGGACTTACATATACATTAGTTAAGCTTGATTTCTTAAGAGAAACAACCCGTACTTACACCTTTGCATGGTTCTGTTATTATTGCTTTGTTTACATGCTGCTGGGGCGTGTACCAACAATGACTAAGCCCTCCCTCATAAATATTTGTGGGCGTGAATAATCTGAGCTTCCCCGCCCCCAGCTCTGCACATCCTAACTTTGAATTAAAAAAAATAGTCACGTGATCATCTCCTAGCTCACACAGGCAGAAGATCTTCCTGTCACATTGCAGATACTCTATATATAGATAAATATGTATATAGAGCTATCACTTTCACTATATCTATATCTAAGCTATATCTATCTAAGCTATATGACAGCTATATGTATCTAAGCTATATGACTGCTATATGTATCTAAGCTATATCTATCTAAGCTATATCTATCTATACTATATCTACAGACGTGGACAAAATTGTTGGTACCCTTTGGTCAATGAAAGAAAAAGTCACAATGGTCACAGAAATAACTTTAATCTGACAAAAGTAATAATAAATTAAAATTCTATAAATGTTAACCAATGAAAGTCAGACATTGTTTTTCAACCATGCTTCAACAGAATTATGTAAAAAAATAAACTCATGAAACAGGCATGGACAAAAATGATGGTACCCCTAGAAAACACAGAACATAATGTGACCAAAGGGACATGTTAATTCAAGGTGTGTCCACTAATTAGCATCACAGGTGTCTACAACCTTGTAATCAGCCATTGGGCCTATATATATGGCTCCAGGTAATCACTGTGTTGTTTGGTGATATGGTGTGTACCACACTCGACATGGACCAGAGGAAGCAAAGGAAAGAGCTGTCTCAAGAGATCAGAAAGAAAATTATAGACAAGCATGTTAAAGGTAAAGGCTATAAGACCATCTCCAAGCAACTAGATGTTCCTGTGAGTACAGTTGCACATATTATTCATAAGTTTAAGATCCATGGGACTGTAGCCAACCTCCCTGGACGTGGCCGCAGGAGGAAAATTGATGACAAATCTAAGAGACGGATAATCCGAATGGTAACAAAAGAGCCTAGAAAGACTTCTAAAGAGATTCAAGGTGAACTTCATGCTCAAGGAACATCAGTGTCAGATCGCACCATCCGTCGTTGTTTGAGCCAAAGTGGACTACATGGGAGACGACCAAGGAGGACACCATTGTTGAAAACGAATCATAAAAAAGCAAGACTGGAATATGCCAAACTACATGTTGACAAGCCACAAAGCTTCTGGGAGAATGTCCTGTGGACAGATGAGACAAAAATCGAAGTTTTTGCCAAGGCACATCAGCTGTATGTTCACAGACGAAAAAATGAAGCATATCAAGAAAAGAACACTGTCCCTACTGTGAAACATGGAGGAGGCTCTGTTATGTTCTGGGGCTGCTTTGCTGCGTCTGGCACAGGGTGTCTTGAATCTGTGCAGGGTACAATGAAATCTCAAGACTATCAAGGAATTCTAGAGAGAAATGTACTAGCCAGTGTCAGAAAGCTTGGTCTCAGTCGCAGGTCATGGGTCTTGCAACAGGACAATGACCCAAAACACACCGCTAAAAACACCCAAGAATGGCTAAGAGGAAAAAATTGGACTATTCTAAAGTGGCCTTCTATGAGCCCTGACCTCAATCCTATTGAGCATCTTTGGAAGGAGCTGAAACATGCAGTCTGGAAAAGGCACCCTTCAAACCGGACACAACTGGAGCAGTTTGCTCATGAGGAGTGGGCCAAAATACCTGCTGAGAGGTGCAGATGTCTCATTGACAGTTACAGGAAGCGTTTGATTGCAGTGATTGCCTCAAAAGGTTGCGCAACAAAATATTAAGTTAGGGGTACCATCATTTTTGTCCATGCCTGTTTCATGAGTTTATTTTTTTACATAATTCTGTTGAAGCATGGTTGAAAAACAATGTCTGACTTTCATTGGTTAACATTTATAGAATTTTAATTTATTATTACTTTTGTCAGATTAAAGTTATTTCTGTGACCATTGTGACTTTTTCTTTCATTGACCAAAGGGTACCAACAATTTTGTCCACGTCTGTATATCTAAGCTATATGTATCTATACTATATCTATATCTAAGCTATTTCTATCTAAGCTATATGGCAGCTATACACTCACCTAAAGAATTATTAGGAACACCTGTTCTATTTCTCATTAATGCGATTATCTAGTCAACCAATCACATAGCAGTTGCTTTAATGCATGTAGGGTTGTGGTCCTGGTCAAGACAATCTCCTGAACTCCAAATTGAATGTCAGAATAGGAAAGAAAGGTGATTTTGAGCGTGGCATGGTTGTTGGTGCCAGACGGGCCGGTCTGAGTATTTCACAATCTGCTCAGTTACTGGGATTTTCACGCACAACCATTTCTAGGGTTTACAAAGAATGGTGTGAAAAGGGAAAAACCTCCAGTATGCAGCCGTCCTGTGGGTGAAGATGCTGTGTTGATGCTAGAGGTCAGAGGAGAATGGGCCGACTGATTCAAGCTGATAGAAGAGCAACGTTGACTGAAATAACCACTCGTTACAACCGAGGTCTGCAGCAAAGCATTTGTGAAGCCACAACACGCACAACCTTGAGGCGGATGGGCTACAACAGCAGAAGACCCCACCGGGTACCACTCATCTCCACTACTAATAGGAAAAAGAGGCTACAATTTGCACGAGCTCACCAAAATTGGACTGTTGAAGACTGGAAAAATGTTGCCTGGTCTGATGAGTCTCGATTTCTGTTGAGACATTCATATGGTAGAGTCCGAATTTGGTGTAAACAGAATGAGAACATGTATCCATCATGCCTTGTTACCACTGTGCAGGCTGGTGGTGGTGGTGTAATGGTGTGGGGGATGTTTTCTGGGCACACTTTAGGCCCTTTAGTGCCAATTGGCCATCGTTTATGCTACCTGAGCATTGTTTCTGACCATGTCCATCCCTTCATGACCACCATGTACCCATCCCCTGATGGCTACTTCCAGCAGGATAATGCTCCATGTCACAAAGCTCAAATCATTTCAAATTGGTTTCTTGAACATGACAATGAGTTCACTGCACTAAAATGGCCCCACAGTCACCAGATCTCAACCCAATAGAGCATCTTTGGGATGTGGTGGAACGGGAGCTTCGTGCCCTGGATGTGCATCCCTCAAATCTCCATCAACTGCAAGATGCTATCCTATCAATATGGGCCAACATTTCTAAAGAATGCTATCAGCACCTTGTTGAATCAATGCCACGTAGAATTAAGGCAGCTCTGAAGGCAAAAGGGGGTCCAACACCGTATTAGTATGGTGTTCCTAATAATTCTTTAGGTGAGTGTATGTATCTAAGCTATATGACAGCTATATGTATCTAAGCTATATCTATAGCTAAGCTATATCTATCTAAGCTATATGACAGCTACATGTATCTAAGCTATAGCTATATCTAAACTATATCTATCTAAGCTATATGACAGCTACAGGGAGTGCAGAATTATTAGGCAAGTTGTATTTTTGAGGATTAATTTTATTATTGAACAACAACCATGTTCTCAATGAACCCAAAAAACTCATTAATATCAAAGCTGAATATTTTTGGAAGTAGTTTTTAGTTTGTTTTTAGTTTTAGCTATTTTAGGGGGATATCTGTGTTTGCAGGTGACTATTACTGTGCATAATTATTAGGCAACTTAAAAAAATATATATATATACCCATTTCAATTATTTATTTTTACCAGTGAAACCAATATAACATCTCAACATTCACAAATATACATTTCTGACATTCAAAAACAAAACAAAAACAAATCAGTGACCAACATCACTGGAGTGCCCAAAAGCACAAGGTGTGCAATACTCAGAGACAAGGCCAAGGTAAGAAAGGCTGAAAGACGACCACCACTGAACAAGACACACAAGCTGAAACATCAAGACTGGGCCAAGAAATATCTCAAGACTGATTTTTCTAAGGTTTTATGGACTGATGAAATGAGAGTGAGTCTTGATGGGCCAGATGGATGGGCCCGTGGCTGGATTGGTAAAGGGCAGAGAGCTCCAGTCCGACTCAGATGCCAGCAAGGTGGAGGTGGAGTACTGGTTTGGGCTGGTATCATCAAAGATGAGCTTGTGGGGCCTTTTCGGGTTGAGGATGGAGTCAAGCTCAACTCCCAGTCCTACTGCCAGTTTCTGGAAGACACCTTCTTCAAGCAGTGGTACAGGAAGAAGTCTGCATCCTTCAAGAAAAACATGATTTTCATGCAGGACAATGCTCCATCACACGCGTCCAAGTACTCCACAGCGTGGCTGGCAAGAAAGGGTATAAAAGAAGAAAATCTAATGACATGGTCTCCTTGTTCCCCTGATCTGAACCCCATTGAGAACCTGTGGTCCATCATCAAATGTGAGATTTACATGGAGGGAAAACAGTACACCTCTCTGAACAGTGTCTGGGAGGCTGTGGTTGCTGCTGCACGCAATGTTGATGGTGAACAGATCAAAACACTGACAGAATCCATGGATGGCAGGCTTTTGAGTGTCCTTGCAAAGAAAGGTGGCTATATTGGTCACTGATTTGTTTTTGTTTTGTTTTTGAATGTCAGAAATGTATATTTGTGAATGTTGAGATGTTATATTGGTTTCACTGGTAAAAATAAATAATTGAAATGGGTATATATTTGTTTTTTGTTAAGTTGCCTAATAATTATGCACAGTAATAGTCACCTGCACACACAGATATTCCCCTAAAATAGCTAAAACTAAAAACAAACTAAAAACTACTTCCAAAAATATTCAGCTTTGATATTAATGAGTTTTTTGGGTTCATTGAGAACATGGTTGTTGTTCAATAATAAAATTAATCCTCAAAAATACAACTTGCCTAATAATTCTGCACTCCCTGTATATGTATTGTGGCAATGTGAACATTTGAGGTGTTGTTTCCCCAGGTTCCAGTCCGGGACATAGGGCATGCTCATGTCCAGGGATCCTATTTAATCCTGCTACTGAATCCTGGGTGTGTCTCACTCTGGATAGTGTGCAGACAGAGGCCTGGTGAGGCTCTGTCAGTGTGGTCTCAGCTAGGCAAGGCTGAGGGGCCACGAGGCTATGCAATAGCCTTTACTTTGGGGGACTCAGCGACACCCGGGAACAAGCATTGAAAGGTCAGAGTCAGGAGGACTGCTAGACCACAACCCCCTCCAAAGGTACTGCATTCGTTACAGCCTGAGGGCTGGTGGACTGTATGTCTGGGGTAAGCCGCACCTGGTTCCATGTGGGAACGCTATCGTATAGCCGAGTTAGGGATACAATGTTTATTACGTTTAGGTAGAACCAGGGGCGTGAGCCCAGACGGGCAGGCTTTTGTTTTATGCCATGTTGTGTATGAAGAGTGTAAAATAAATTGCACTGTTTGAACCTGAAACCCAGTGGTTATGAAGATCATTGTGAGAATAACCCCCGAATAAGAGACAATCCCTTACAGTATATATTAGAAATATATATTTCTATTTATTCAAATCTCACCCTTCCCTCTACAATCCTCCTGTTGTCGAGGACACAACAATACATTTTGAGGGAAGGGTTGGGATATATTTGACCCCTCAACCCCAATCATTGTTGGTGACAGTTCAGGAAGGACTAAAGTATAACCTGGCCCTTAGGTACCTAGATATCATCCATCACGACCGACTCCTCCAACCCGCCCTTCACCGTACCCAGACATCTCCATCCACAGGATACACCGTCTTCTTCTCTCCGGATCTTGCTCTGGGACTTTCTTGATCTGCGGTCTGTCAGTGTCGATCTTCAGGTATCAGCCACTTCCAAAGTAGTCTATTCCTGACTCTGGAATGGCTTCACCCTCAGTCTCTAGGTCGATCTACGTAGCAACCGTGGACTGGCCTCCTTTCGTTTCTGCTGTCAGTGTCGATCTTCAGGTATCAGCTGCTCCCACTGTACTCTGGGATAGCTTCACCCTCACAGTCTCCAGGTCACACCTTTTTTCTGGAATACGGTCAACCGGGGAATGGCCTCTTCTCAGCATAGGTATGAATTTCGTCTGACACTTCTTCTTTCATCTTGATTGAAGATCTATCGCTGAGGAGGTTCTCCTATGGACAGATACGTAGGTCTTTACAAGGCAGGTCAGACTTTCTGGTATGACGTGATGTCATGGTACCTAAATTCTACCTGCGGGAAAGAACACTGCACTAACTGACATTCAGTCCAACCCTTACAAACTTCACCATTCTTGGGGTTAAGGTATCCCTAGGTGATCTACTCTCTTCCCCATTCAATCACATTCCTCCCTCTCCCAACACTGCTAAATTAAATAGTGTGTGTACCCATAGAGACTCAGGGTAAATCACAGACCCCCCTGTCAATGGGAAACGACTATAGGATGCAAATATGTGTACAGCCATTTTGTAGACTGTCACACATTTGCACTTAGAGTGTCCATGGGAACATAATTAACCAACATGCAAATAATCAATATATACACAATACTATGGGGTTACAGGATGGCATTGGATCCAAATTCTGGACCCTCATAGGAAACAGAGTATGTCCATGAGATCCCTGGCTTCAGGACTATGTTAGAGCTATGTCCCGAGTCTCCTACGGTTAACTTCGTAAAGTGCCGTCTGGTTCTGATTTATCTGGTCAGCAAGTCCCTTGACCCTCCTGTAAATCAGACACAGTCCCATGTACATGATGATAACCAGAACCAGAAGAACTATCACCGGGTGTATCAACAGGTTGAAGAATGATGTTGCCTTTGGGCTATAGCCGAAAAGAATTTCCCACCAGGAAACTTTGGAGTCCTTGTCTAAGGCGGTAACAATTGCAGTTATTTTAGTCTTGTCCTGAGATAGTTGAATGGCTGAAGTCTAGCAGGAGATGCTTGAGTTCTTTACCAAAGCCAAGAGGAATCTTCTGGGTCTGAGTCTCACGGGAACATCAGGGCGGATATTCTCCGGGGTGATCGGTGTCCTTCCTTGCTGCTCTGTGACGTCTATACCTAAGACGGGACTAAGGGTGCAATACGCTCCAGGGAGGAGTTCTCCTCTCTTGGTGCAATTAGTTCCATAAAGTGCATATGACATATTTTGCCCTTGGTGCCAACAACAATACCCCTGTCCCAAGTATTTTAGATGGGAGGAGGGTATTGGGTTGGCCTTCATCTTACAGGACCTTTCGGTGTTCCAAGACTGGTGTCTAAGCACCCGATCCTGATTACCTTGGCAGAGGATGGTATCCTCTTTCTTCCAACATCCATCTGTGTCAAACAGATAAGGATGGCCTCCCTCATAGGTCAGAACATCCGAGAGGAGCTGTGGATGAAGTACCTTCCGGTTATTTATAACAATTCCTAGGGTAATGGCACTGTATCCCTGTGTAAGATGGCCAGATACAGGTAACAATGACGAAGCAGTGCAAGTGATGTTCTGACATCCGTGCCACTGGACCACCCACCAGTTGGTGTGATTGGCTGTGAAAGGGGAGATCAGGGGACTTACCCGTTGACGGAGGTTGAATGGGAAGTGGCCGCTGTACAAGGAAAATACAATATGTTTAAGGTTGTCCGAGAGTTCACTCTGGACCTGTGTACACACCAGAGCAAACTGAGCTCTATCCTGCTCCTCCGAGAGAACTAACCTTCTAAACTTCTCTCGTAGAGCAGAAGATAGAGAGGTAGTGGCATCTATGTGCAAATGCTGCAAACCCTCTAGGACGTGGTTTACATCAAGCTGGGTCTTGAATCCTTCCCCGGCGTGTCGCGCAACATCCCCAAGTTTACCTCTCAGGACTTCCATATCCATAGTGTTCAGGGCGCCCACTCTCAAAGCACCTCCGCCTAATTCCATGGCAACCAGATCTCTCTTCCTCCTGAATTTCCCGTGTCAAGGGTCATCTCTTCTTACCTCTTGCCCCACCTCTATCCAACCTCTGATCAAGTCAATTTGGTTCCTCACAAACTCCCCACATCTGTGATCCCAATGATCAACTCTGAAGTCCTCCACGGGAATTCTCCAGGCGAACAGGACTAATTTTGCACCCGTGATGACCTTCCATGGGGATGACAGTTGAGGAGTTATAGGATCTACAATTGCAGTGTGGAGTCTGCAAGGTGAGAGGCCTGAAGCTTACAATATGCTCGGTGGTTTTGACGGCATAGTGTATGGCTGCCAGTTGTTTGGCACACTCATTAAACCCTCGTTCAATGGGTGAAAGTAGCCTGGAGAAGTATCCCAGTGGTCTAGTCTCTTATCCTACCCTGCATGCGCCTGTATGGCCATTTCCCCTTCTGGATGGGGAGTGGCCAATGCAGGGGCCGAGGAGAGGTCTCTTTTAAAGGTAGAAAAGGCCTCCTCCTGAGCATTAGACCAACCTTTGAGTGATGGCTCTTCTTGGAGGAGTTCATAAACTGGTTTCGCTTTGGCAGCAAAATCTTCTATGAATTCCCTCATGAAGTTGGCAACTCCCAGGAATTTTCTCAAATCCTGTAGAGTGCCAGGCCTACGTTACTTTACCATGGCTTCCACTTGGGCTGCCATGATTCCTTTGGCTCCAAAATAAATTTGGCCCCCAAGGAAAGTCACCTCTGCTTTGGCCAAATTTGCCTTGTGGGGACTCAGTCCTGACCTGGCCAGGAGTTCTAATAGCTCTCTCAACAGAACTACGTGTTCTTCTATGGTTTCTGTGTGCAAGAGCAAGTCGTCCACGTATTGCAGAAGACATTCCGGCCGTGAAAACACACGGCCGCCAGTGCCTGGTAAAAATACGTGGGACTGCTGTGGAACCCCTGGGGGAGTATCCCAAACATGTACTGTTTGTCCCCCACATTAAAGGCAAATTTGTACCTGCAGTTATTGGTGAGTTCAATGGAAAATAACTAATTGGCAACGTCTATGGTCTATGGTCGAGAATTTGCGACTTTTGCCGCTTATTCTGACCATTGTCTCGGGAGTCTGTGCCACCACTGGAGCAGACATTGGGGTGTACTTGTTAAGCACTCAGAGGTCTATGTTGAACCTCCATGCAGTGGTGTCCTTCTTCTTTACTGGCCAGAGGGCATTGTTGAATTTTGAATTGCCCTCTATGACCACATTTCTAGCTTTCAATTCCTGGGCAGTGTGCATAATTGAATGTGTGGCTTCTGGCGGAAAGTGGTATTGGCGTTGAGGTGGAGGGTCGGGACCTTGTATATCTACCTGAATTCCAATCAGTCGGCCACAATCATTTTTGTTCTGGGCCCACAGATCGGGATGCTCATACACAATAGGCTCAAGGTCTGGATTGTGTGAGACCTCCGGCCATTTGTGTTCGAGCACGTCAGTCGAATTTTCTACTGCTGGCAAAGGTGGTCCCAGACACTGGCATTGGATGACAAACAACTTGGATTGTCTGGGACCCTTCCATACAATACTGTTTGCCAGATCTAGGATCCACCCATTTTTTGTCATTACGTCGGTTCCAATGATGTTGTCAGAACCGGGGTAATACCACATTGGGATCCTAGGGGTCCTGTAACTGGTAATTTGGACAATTGCCTCTTTGATTCTGTGGGCCTTCACCCCCTCTTGTTGGTGATCAAATCTGATCACCACACATTGAGGGCTGTTGGGGTGTAAATCATGTTTGACGTTGGTAATGGAGATTTACGCACCAGTGTCAAGCATGATGGATTACACCCAAGAATGCTTAAAAAGCTCTGTTCAGTCATTCTTGTGCCCCTGTTTATAATTTTTAAGGATTCTCTAGGGACTGGTACAGTGCCAAGTGATTGGCGCAAGGCAAATGTGTGCCCACATTAAAAAAGGACCAAGGTCCTCCACAGGTAATTATAGACCAGTTTAACTTCTGTTGTGGGAAAAATGTTTGAAGGAATCTTAAGGGACTATATACAGGAGTATGTGACTATAAATAATAATATAAGTGATAACTAGCATGGGTTTACCAAGGACAGAAGTTGTCAGACTAACCTGATTTGTTTTTATGAGGAGGTGAGTAGTAGCCTGGACAGAGGGGTGGCTGTGGATGTAGTGTTTCTGGATTTTGCAAAGGCTTTTGATACTGTCCCCATAGACGCTTAATAAGTAAAGTAAGGTCTATTGGCTTGGAAAGTATAATTTGTAATTGGATTGAAAACTGGCTGAAGGACCGTGTCCAGAGAGTTATGGTCAATGATTCCTATTCTGAATGGTCCCAGGTTATAAGTGGTGTACCCCAAGGTTCAGTGCTGGGCCCTTTATTATTTTGTTTATTTATTAATGATATTGAGGATGGGATTAATAGCACCATATCTTTTTTGCAGATGACACTAAAATGTGTAGAACTGTACGGTCTATGGAATATGTCCACAAACTACAAGCTGACTTGAACATTGAGTGATTGGGTATCAACTTGGCAAATGAGGTTCAATGTGGACAAATGTAAAGTTCTGCATCTTGGTAGTAATAATCTCTGTGCTTCATATGTCCTAGGGGATGTAGCACTGGGAGAGTCACTTATAGAGAAGGATTTGGGTGTCCTTGTGGATGGTAGATTAAATTATAGTATACAATGTCAATCAGCTGGCCTTATCTGGAATACACAGTCCAGTTCTGGGCACCAGCACATACAAAGGATGCACTGCAGCTGGAGAGAGTACAGAGGAGAGCGACTAAACTGATAAGGGGCATGGAGGGTCTTAGTTATGAAGAAAGATTAAAATAATTGAATTTATTTAGTCTTGAGAAGACACATCTAAGGGGGGGACATGATTAACCTATACAAATATATAAATGTGCCATACAAAAAATATGGCGAAAAGCTGTTCTATGTAAAATGTGCTCAAAAGACAAGGGGGCACTGCTTCCGACTGGAGAGGAAACAGTTCAGTCTCCAGAAGCGTCAAAGCTTCTTTACTGTAAGAACTGTGAATCTGTGGAATAGACTTCCTCAGGACGTGGTCACAGCAGGAACAGTGGACAGTTTCAAAAAGGGTTTAGACAAATTCTTAAAAGTAAAAAACATAAATGCTTATGAAAACGTGTAGAAATCTGAGTCTCACTTCCTTCTGCGATTCGCGTCCCCACCTATCCCTTGGTTGAACTTGATGGACGTTTGTCTTTTTTCAACCATATTAACTACAGTATGTAACTATGATTTTAGCATCTTGGTTCTTTATCCTGGCTTTTATGTGGGGTCTCCCTGAAGAATTCAGTATGATGGGATACTGGTGCCAGATCTTTAGGGACCCCTGATTGTCAATCAATATCTACCATACTGCCAGTAGGTACCTGTGAGGTACATACTGCCACTTGAGGGTTTTTACCTTGGACACTTGGTGTGGATTCCATGGATTCCACACCACCTACTGAATTATCTGGGGTATTCACAACAGCCACACATTTTGGTGTCTGGCTTTGTTTTGTCGTCTGGTCTTGTGAATGCCCCAGATTTTTCTCAACATGTTCCCCCTCTGTTTTGGCATAATTAGGTTTTGTGGCGAAACCAACCTCGCCACTGGGTTTTGGAGGGGCCTGTTTGCCAGCCTCTTGCCTCAGGATTATGGCCCATACTAACTTTGAAGGAGAAGATAGTCCGGCCGCACAGCTTATATCTGTGGAACTGTTTTGGGCAGGAAAGCCATGCTTGTGGCCGGCCAAATGTGACTTCCATGGAATTCGGGAACCCCTGCTCGGATCTGGGTGATTTTTGGATATGTTGTTCACCCAGATCAGAGCTATCCATGGATGTAAATATTATGGGGATATGTGGGGTTTTGAGGTGTGTGACAGAACCATCTGTCTTTGGAATTGTATTGTATGTTATGTAAGGGTACCCAGATAGCTATGCCATGTCGATTTTATTGTATTCGTGTAGTCTGAGTGCCATTCACCTAATAATATGCACTCAGACTTGAGCTATCTGGGGATATGTTAAATGTCTGTGTTTACTGTAAGGGTTGTGACATGTGTAAGGCCGATTCATTGGCCTGTATTTGTGGGAGGGGCATGGCTGCCTACTTCAACAGCCAGCGTCCCTCTCACTCTGTACGTCGTTACAGCGTTTGATGAGCCACACCTGGCTTCCCAGTGAGAGGAGTTCAGCATACCTGGATATCCTGACATCGGTGAGGGTGAGAAGCTGCTTCTCAGCAGCGCACAGTGTTAGAGTCCGGCCGGCGGGGGGCTCGTTCCCCTAGGTGAGGGGGGGCCCCCCGCACCGGAGCATAATGCCAGGGAGTTGCGCGGCTCCCCACGCGGTACGGGTGTCCAGCCGGCGGTGGGTCGGCCCCTGACTGATGGGGGCTCCCCTGCACTGGTGCACTCTGCCAGGGAGCTTCGTGGCTCCCCACGCGGCATCGACTTCAAAATGCCAGGGTTCATAATGCCAGGGAGCTGTGCTGCTCCCCACGCGGCAGGAGTGACCAGCCGGCGGTGGGTCGGCCCCCGGCTGATGGGGGGGCACCCCCGCACTGGTGCACTCTGCCAGGGAGCTTCATGGCTCCCCACGTGGCATCGACTTCAAAACCGGTGGGGGGCTGAGCCCCTGATGGAAGTAGGGCTCCCCCTGCCCCGGTTCATAATGCCAGGGAGCTGCACTGCTCCACACGCGGCAGACGTGACCAGCCGGCGGTGGGTCGGCCCCTAGCTGATGCGGGGCACCCCCGCACTGGTGCACTCTGCCAGGGAGCAGCATGAGCTCCCCACGCGGCACACAAATTTTGCTGATGGGGGGCGGGGGCCACGGTGTATGAAGGGCTCCCCCTGGCCCGGTTCATGGTGCCAGGGAGTTGCGCGGCTCCCCACGCGGCAAGAGTGTCCAGCTGGCGGTGGGTCAGCCCCTGGCTGATGGGGGTTCCCCCGAACTGGTGCACTCTGCCAGGGAGCTGCGCGGCTCCCCACACGGTTATCGTGTAGGGACGCAGGGGACACCGTGGCCCCGCTCCTTATCTTCGTTAAAGTCTGGCACGGGCCGCCGTGCCGTTAGTGAGGCAGGGATCAGGGATGAGAGAACCAGGCCGTTCAGGGGGAGCAGGTCATAGCCGGCTAGCTTCCTTCTGCCGGCTGCAGAAATATATATATTTTTTTACTTGTTTGCGTGGTTCTTTACGACGAATGCACAATCCAGGGTTAATGTCTTGATTGTTTTGCTTCTAGGTCCTAACTTGCCTCGGCTACACCCTGATTTGTGGCTTATCAGCAAGGTACTAGGGGTACATGTCGGGGGGGGGAGAAGTCACAAGCTTGTTTTTTTTAATAAAGTCTGGCACGGGCCGCCATGCCGTTAGTTAGGCAGGTTTCAGGGGTGGGAGAACTAAGCTTGGTTAGGGTGAGCACGTTATAGATGGTGGCTGCCTTCCTTCTGCCAGCCGTACATAAGGTTTCACAGGGGGTTATTTAGATACAGGGTGTTATGAGTCCATGCAAGTGATTTATTTTAATTTGCAAAGGGTTGATTTCATAAAAAAAATAAATAATGCTGCCCGCACGTCTTGCACTCTGCCATGGAGCAGCGCGAGCTCCCCGTGTGGCAATTGCGTAAAAGTACAAGGGACAGCATGTCCCCGCTCCTTGTCTTCAACAAAGTCTGGCACGGCCCGCTGTGCCATTAGTTAGGCAGGGATTGTGGCTGGGAGAACTAGGCTCGGTCAGGGGGAACAGCTCATAGGCGGTGGCTGGCTTCCTTCTGCTGCCCGTACATAAGGTTTCCCAGGGGGTTATTTAGGTACAGGGTGTTATTGAATCCATGCAGGTGATTACCAGGGATCTTAGACGGGTGTGTTGGGTCTGGTTTAGTAGGGACGGGTTTTATAAAAAATAATTAAAAAAAACGGGAATTCATAGTTGGCGAAGCAAGGTCTCCGGTGAAGAGCGGGTTACAGAGTACCGCACGGTCTACAGGCCTGGTCCGTTGTGAGCAATCCTAGCGGAGGCTGCAGGTCAGGGGCCTAGGTTCGCTGGTGTCAGTGTTAAGCCAGTACGGGGGCTTAGTAGAAGCGGCTTGCCGCGGTATTTTACCCTCCCTAGGTTTCCAGGTTAAGTAAATTTTAATTGGTAAAGGGTTAATTTGTAAAAAAAAAAAAAGCTGCTCTTGTTCCATCATTCACCGTCTCACGTCCAGGTCGTGCTGTGTTACTACCGTTCTGCGGTTGTCAGTCCGTAGGTATTCTGAGTAGGGAAGTGCATGGTCACCCTTTGGGTGTTACTTTCTGGGTGTCTGTTCTTGAAACCGAGTTGGAGAAGGGTTTTGATGGTCCTTTTAAAGTGCCCCCCTTTCAGTGGTGGAGAGTTAGTCCCGATGGGGTGGTCACAGGTAAGTTTAGCAAGAAGGAGAGACTTATCATCGACCTGTCAGCCCCACATGGTTCCCACGTCCTTAGTCTTAACTCCCTCATTCCTTCAGAGGAAGTGGGCATGAGGTATTCTTCTATTGATAAGTGGAAGGTCCGATACTACTTTCCCACCAAACTCACTTTCTGTTCTAGGAGCAGCCCGTGGCTCTTTGATCAGTTGGCTCAGGCCTCCATTGGGTTTAAGAATATAAGGTACGCTCTGAATTTGTTATTCATTATTTAGATGACTTCCTGCTGATCTAGAGGCCAGGGTCAGCCCCCTTAGGGCTGGGGAGATTGTTGATCTGTTTTCCCAGTTAGGTGTCCCGGTCTCCCCCAAGAGACGTGCTAGCTCAGGTTTTGCTGCTATTTTGGCACCCACTTGGTTGCAGGCGAGTGGCCTGCTGAGGTGAGACAAATCCCAGGTTTCCTGCAAACCTCAGCACTTTTCGAGCTGTACCCCATTGTAGTGGCCGCACGTGTTTGGGGCAGCAGCTGGGTAAATCGCACTGTTTTGTTTGTAACCGACAACGCTGCGGTGGTAGATATCTTAACCAATGGGTTGTCTAAGTCGTCTTATGTCATATGTCTCTTGAGACATCTAGTTCAACTCTCCTTGCGACATCATTTTTGTGTTAGTAGTACGCATGTGCCAGGTTCTCAAAATGTGGCAGCTTTATCGAGGGCTAATTTCTCCCTTTTCGCAGGTCATGCCATAGGCGGATGTTGTGGGCACTACCGTCCCCCTTCACGAGTCACTAATACTGGTTTAAATGGTCACCTAGAGACGGCCCACGCCTTACTATCCAAGCCCCTTTCGCCATATACAACTAGGGCGTATCGCACTGGGTGGAGGGCATTTGCAGGTTTTAGGGAATATGCCCTCAAAGGGAGTCCAGTTTTGTTGAATACATCCTAGCCTTCATTGGCTACTGTGAAGTCGTACTTGTCGGGGGTGCAGCATTTCCTCGCTGTCAGTCATCCTGAACGGGCATCTGCGTTCTCTGTGCATGCTGTCAAAGCTACGTTGAGGGGTTTGAGCAGATGTGGACCAGGAGGCCAAGTACGCAGACAAGCTGTTACTGGACTGCTTTTCGTAACCTATCTGACATCCTGGATAGGAACTCTTTCGGGGTTTTGCCCAGCCTGGTGCTTAAATCCGCTGTTTATTTAGCCTTCTATGGTTTCTTGAGGCCTGGGGAGTTTACTTGTTCCCCTATAGTAGCAAGTTTCTCACAGTAAGCCAGTTGGTCCAGGGTCCCGAGGGTTACGTGCTGCTGCTGAGGACATCCAAGACCTCGCAGACAGGTCCCCCAGTCCCAACGTCCTAGTTCCCTATGTCTCATCGATGGTGCCCTGTCAGAGTTCTTCATCAGCTGCAGATAGCCTAGCTGGGTTCAGGCCAGATAGTCCACTATTGCCATTCGTGGTGGTACTGCTAGCTTCTCACCAGTATATGTCTCACATACGCTCCTTAGTTGCCAGTTTGGGCGGCGACCCAGCTACGATCTCAGGACATCTATTTGTATAGGTGCAGCATCCACAGCCTACAAGAATCAGGTACCAGCGCATGCCATCCAGAAGTTGGGTCGTTGGCGCTCCTCGTGTTTTTAGCCGCTATATACCTTACCCCAAAACTAAGATGTCAATGGCTTTCCAAAGTCTGGTTTTGTGATCTATGCTGTAATAATTACTACTGCTACTCAGTATGTCTTTTTCCCTCTTTCAGGTGTCCCTACTACGGCGCACTTGCGGCATAACTCTAACCGCTTAGCGGCAAGGTAGTCTCAGGTGGGACGGGGTGCATTCTCTTATATGCCACGACCACAAGTGTAAGGTCGATTCATTGGCCTGTAATTGTGGGAGGGGCATGGCTGCCTACTTCAACAGCCAGCGTCCCTCTCACTCTGTACGTCGTTACAGCGTTTTCCCCACCCACCCTTACTATCCACTACTCTTAAAGGGGATGCCCTCTTTCAGGTGTCCCTACTACGGCGCGGTTGCGGCATAACTCTAACCGCTTAGGGGCAGGGTAGTCTCAGGTGGGACGGGGTGCATTCTATTTGTTGCCACGACCACAATGTATGTTTAAATGATGATTTCTGTCCTGTTGTCCCTACATGTGTATTGGCAATTTCCCTTTGTCCTGAGAGATAATTAAATTGCTCCTTGGGTGTCTCCAGGGCAGAGGGGAGGAAACCATGATGCATTGTGGGGATGTATTGTGTCTGTGTAACCTGAATTGCTGCATATCTGTCCTGTGTCACAGTTTTCCATCTGGTCCTCTAGGGGAGTGTCCACCAGATGGGGACCTGCATAAATACGGGCGGGTAGCCCCCAATAAAGTGTTGCTATTTTACATTCAACATAGAGCCTCGTCTCATGTGTGTGGGGATTGCTATATGTGTATACTCCCCTGGATATTACTCCTAGCTCTTGTAAGAGCTGCTCCTGTTCCTGGTTCCTGTTGTGGTATCATTGTGGAGTGGAGTGCTTGGAGTCCTCGGGAGGCACTGGGAGCATCCATTAATGGAGGTAACCGGTCGGGGTGCTAGGAGATCCTTTATAGGTTTCATCTTGAAACCATTATTATTGCCAGTTTTGTCAGGATTTGTCTGGTTATTGCGTTGCCATTGTGGACAATTTCTCCTTATGTGCCCGTATCTTAAACACAGGAAGCATCAAAGGCTTCCTGACTTTTCCAATGGCGGGGCCGTGGGGCGAACAGTTGAGTATGATTTGGTGTGCTGTACATGTTCATCTTGAGATGTAACGTGTACAGGCGCATGCTCCCTCACTTTGACAGATTTTTTATTGTGCAGCATATCCTGTCTACACTGATCAATAATCATGGCCACATCCGTGAGGGATGGCTCCCTAGCTGCACACAGCTGGATTGCAGTATCAAGGTATGGGAATTTTTCTACAAACATACGGATCATAATCTGTGGAATTCCAATACCTTGATCCTTTGCAACCCTTCTGTACATAGCTTCAAACCGACTACACAAAGACAGAGGCTCGTCTTGTATAGTGGGTTTGAACTTAGACAGGATATCTGGTGTGACGTCCCAATGGCCCGTTGCCAGTCTCATGAGTATGGAGAGACGTTCCTCCTTGTCATAAAACTATCCATTCTTGGGTTGCGTCCTCCCCGTTACCTCATACCTTTGGTTCAGGTGTGTAGGTGACCACAATTTGAACAGGTCCATATGATATTCTAGGGCCACTGAATATTTGTTACAATGACCCTCGAAAATATCGCATGTGGTAAACGGATCTACATAGGGATCGTATTTTGGTATCTCCTTGCAGATTCGTAACAGGAAATTTATCCATTCCATACTCCTGTCTTTCCGCGTTGGCGGATTGGAAGTGGTATGGTGCCAGACACTTTCCTCTCCCCAATTGTTGTCCTGATCCTGGAAGCGGCTGCTGTATCTGTTCTCCCTGGGCGTTGGGAAGAACATTAGCGTCTGTTCCACCTGTCCCCTAGTGTCTAAAGTGTTGGAAGTTCGATCCGTGGGAGACCTTGGCGGCGTTGTCGCCGTCTCCCCCTTTGCCGTTCTCGAAACGCAAACCTGTTTCGTGGGCAACATACTGTTAGCACCAGGCCTTGACAGATTTGAGATAACCTGCTGCAAATCCGCAATGGTTTGCGTTTTCGCAGTCAGGTCCTTTCGAAGTTGAGCAATCCATTGTATCCGTAGATACCGCATTATTCCTGAACTGGAGCAGCTCTTTGTCCATGTCAGAGTAGAAACTGTCCTTGTCCGAGAGTCTAGACTCTAACACGCAAATCTCTCTGCCTTTCTTGACTGTACACCGGACCTTCTCTTGCAGTTGAGTTTCTAATGTGTGTACCTGTTTGATGTTCTCAACACCAAGTGCAGTGAAAGTTTGCCGTGTTGGAAACTTCCTCTGCCCTGGTTGTGCTGGTGAGAGTCTCAAGATGTTCTGGCCTCCAAATGGTATCCTCAAAGGTGTGTACCAATCTAACTAACATTTGGAGCCTTTTGTTTGTTTTATTGAAGACACTTTTGCTAATACATACTTTATCGTGAGAGTATGCCTGGTCTAACCAAGTGGACCATAGCAGCTCTGCTGATTTGTATGTAGTGGGGAGGATAAGGTTGAATGTGCTGTGTTTGCCTAGGTGTTGCAATGTGGAGAAGTCCATACTCCCTTTTTGATGAGAGGCCATCTTCTTTGGTGCTGTACTTTCTTGTCCTTGGTTGCTGCATGGAGGAGGTCCTCTAATATCCGGAACGCCTTCTTCCGACCAGCCGAACTTATTGTTCAGCTCCAACGGTGATGGTTCTCTCTCCGTGACCTTATGCTGACTTTAAGCAAGTTTTCAGTGCGCGTGTAAGGCAATTCGAAAATCATTATGCTACAAACTGAGACTATGTTATATTATGTAATTTGTATATGTATGTCTGGAGGTGTATAAACTCCAAATTTGAATGTGCCTGATTTTCATCTATAGGCAGCATTCGGTGCACCTGTGAGGCCTGCATCATATCAGTCAGCTCTGGATGGGACTCACAGCCTCCTCCCATTGAATGTGTGATTTTACACTGGAGGCAACTGGGAGCTGTTTGCTGTGAGTCGGACCTTACGCTTCTGTAATTCGCCCATTGGCCCCTGGTACTGCCCATATCTTTTAATCACAGCAAGACCTCAGCACACGTCTTATCAAGCGGCTTTTGTAACATAGTAACATAGTACATAAGGCCGAAAAATGACATTTGTACATCCAGTTCGGCCTGTCATCCTGCAAGTTGATCCAGAGGAAGGCACACAAAAAAACAAAAAAACACTGTGAGGTGTGAGGTAGAAGCCAATTTCCCCCACATTAGGGCAATCAGAATAACTCCCTGGATCAACGACCCCTCTCTAGTAGCTATAGCCTGTAATATTATTACACTCCAGAAATACATCCAGGCCCCGCTTGAATCCCTTTATTGTACTCACCGTCACCCCCTCCTCAGGCAGAGAGCTCCATAGTCTCACTGCTCTTACCGTAAAGAATCCTGCTCTATGTTTGTGTACAAACCTTCTTTCCTCCAGACGCAGAGGATGTCCCCTCGTCACAGTCCTGGGGATAAATAGATGATGGGAGAGATCTCTGTACTGACCCCTGATATATTTATACATAGTAATTAGATCTCCCTTCAGTCGTCTTTTTTCTAAAGTGAATAACCCTAATTTTGATAATCTTTCAGGGTACTGTAGTTGCCCCATTCCAGTTATTACTTTAGTTGCCCTCCTCTGGACCCTCTCCAGCTCTGCTATGTCTGCCTTGTTCACAGGAGCCCAGAACTGTACACAGTACTCCATATGTGTGCTCTAACTAGTGATTTGTAAGGTGGTAGGACTATGTTCTTATCACGGGCATCTATGCCCCTTCTGATGCAACCCATTATCTTATTGGCCTTGGCAGCAGCTGCCTGACACTGGTTTTTGCAGTTTAGTTTGCTGTTTATTAAAATTCCTAGATCCTTTTCCATGTCAGTGTTACCGAGTGTTTTATAATTTAGTATGTACGGGTGACTTGCATTATTCCTGCCCATGTGCATTACTTTACATTTGTCAGTGTTAAACCTCATCTGCCACTTATCTGCCCAAGCCTCCAATCTATCCAGATCCCTCTGTAGTAGTATGCTGTCCTCTGTAGTATATACATTATACTGTCCTCTGTAATGTGTGTGTATATATATATACAGTGGGATGCGAAAGTTTGGGCAACCTTGTTAATCGTCATGATTTTTCTGTATAAATCATTTGTTGTTACGATAAAAAATGTCAGTTAAATATATCATATAGGAGACACCAACAGTGATATTTGAGAAGTGAAATGAAGTTTATTGGATTTACAGAAAGTTTGCTATAAGTGTTTAAACAAAATTAGGCAGGTGCATACATTTTGGCACCACAAAAAAGAAATGAAATCAATATTTAGTAGATCCTCCTTTTGCATAAATTACAGCCTCTAAACGCTTTCTGTAGGTTCCAATGGTTTTTGGTTGAAGGTATTTTGGACCATTCCTCTTTACAAAACATCTTTAGTTCATTCAGGTTTGATGGCTTCCAAGCATGGACAGCTCTCTTTAAGTCAGACCACAGAATTTCCATGACATTCAGGTCTGGGGACTGAGATGGCCATTCCAGAACGTTGTGCTTGTTCCTCTGCATAAATGCCTTAGTGGATTTTGAGCAGTGTTTAGGGTCGTTGTCTTGTTGAAAGATCCAGCCCCGGCGCAGCTTCAGCTTTGTCACTGATTCCTGGACATTGGTCTCCAGAATCTGCTGATACTGAGTGGAATCCATGCGTCCCTCAACTTTGACAAGATTCCCAGTCCCTGCACTGGCCACACAGCCCCACAGCATGATGGAACCACCACCATATTTTACTGTAGGTAGCAGGTGTTTTTATTGGAATGCTGTGTTCTTTTTCCTCCATGCATAACGCCCCTTGTTATGGGCAAATAACTCAATTTTAGTTTTATCAGTCCACAGCACCTTATTCCAAATGTGCTTTAGCCCACCTCAAGCGGCACTTTTTGTGCTGTGGGCGGTGAAAAGGCTTCCTCTGCATCACTCTCGCATACAGCATCTCCTTGTGTAAAGTGCGCCGAATGGTTGAACGATGCAGAGTGACTCCATCTGCAGCAAGATGATGTTGTAGGTCTTTGGTGCTGGTCTGTGGGTTGACTCTGACTGTTCTCACCATTCGTCGCTTCTGTCTATCCGAGATTTTTCTTGGTCTGCCACTTCGAGCCTTAACTTGAACTGAGCCTGTGGTCTTCCATTTCCTCAATATGTTCCTAACTGTGGAAACAGACGGCTGAAATCTCTGAGACAGCTTTCTGTATCCTTCCCCTAAACCATGATGATGAATACAAGTAGCTTGTATCAGTAGTTTGGAGACAGCACACAAAGGACAGCATATAGCACAGCATATAGCTTTAAATTCTATATTTTATTTTACCAGTGGTACACTCTCATAGTAACATTTATTGCTTATTGCAACGTTTCGGGCCCAGTTCGATGCCCTTTATCAAGCTATAAATGTAAACAAAAAATAAAAATATCAATACAGATATTCATTAATCATAATGTGTGATATTTTGTCCACAATACTTCTCATTTAATTATGATGTACAATATTTCATTGAAAGCAAGAGACATAATATGTCCGTGCAGGTAACATGGCCTGTATACTGGCAGAGGTAAAGAGCTCAGATCAAGGTGTCAGATTAGCTGGGTGACCCTCAAGGAAAGATAATCATTCACAAGCTGGAGTAATCCTGTGAGGTTAATGTAGTAAACCTATTATCTGCTATGCTTTCCTTGAGGGTCACCCAGCTAATCTGACACCTTGATCTGAGCTCTTTACCTCTGCCAGTATACAGGCCAGCTAACACTATGCCCCCTAACTATGTGTTTGCCCACCCTTGGATGGTATCTGAAGTTGTTTACTGTAATCATGACGTTTACTATACACTATCTTGTCTTCCAATCATGTCACTTTTAATTTTCCACCTTCTATCCATTTAATCATGTACTTCCATCGTATATAACCTTGGCCCATGTTACCTGCACGGACATATTATGTATCTTGCTTTCTTTGAAATATTGTACATCATAATTAATAGAGAAGTATTGTGGACGAAATATCACACATTATGATTAATGAATCTATCTGTATTGATATTTTTATTTTTTGTGTTTACATTTATAGCTTGATAAAGGGCACCAAATTGGGCCCGAAACGTTGCAATAAGCAATAAATGTTGTTATGAGATTGTACCACTGGTAAAATTAAATATTGAATTTAAAGCTATATGCTGTCCTTGGTGTGCTATCTCCAAACTACTGGTACTGCCCATATGGCACAGGTTGGTTAGCGTTATGTCCTGTGCCACCTGAGATACCTTGACGTAGTGGGCAGGCTCCAGTATGCCCTTCATATAAGGATATATTGGCTAAAGTCTCATTTTCAACATCAGTGTGATGGTTTAGTCAGATTTTGTTGATTGCATCCACCACAGTAGTACACCTATTCTTCTAAATGTTTATTTAATATATAATATATGTTACAAAATGTACAATACAACTATGAAATAAGTAGCAATAAACTATAACAAATCCATCTGCATTTAAAGTATCTGAGAGAAACAGACATACACAGTAAGTAGATACAAGTGAAGTACGATACAAAGTTCTAGTGCAGGCGTCAGCACAAACTTGTGGCCATGCACAGTAAAGAGATATCGGTAACAGAGATGTATAAGTTCTAGCACAAGCGCAGTAAAGAGATATCAGCAAGAGAGATGCCTAAGTTCTAGCGCAAGCGGGCTGCTGATGTCAGAGCGAGACGAGTACAGGGGGAGAAAACGTAAGAAGGGCTGCCGCTACGCTGTCCTATACAAGGCAGCGTAGCAAGCTAGACTTTGACCATGTATTCAGACAGAGGCAATGATTAGTGTGACGAACTAGGGACGTCACTGTCAGAGATAATAAAAAGGTCTAATCTGGTCACTGCTGAGACTACAAACAGCAGATAGCAGACTTCTACTATAATCGCCGATAATACTGAAAGCTACACTGCAATATTTTAAAATATGTAGTACTGTCACATCTCCAATGAGGTTATAATAATGGGATAAAATAAAGGTTACGTTTTAATTCTAGTTAGTGGGTGAATAATAGGCTGATATCCAGTCTATTTAGGACTGTATGTGAATGATAAGTGCTGTCACAAAGGGTTAACAGTTTTTCTAGCTGTGTGACTGGTACATTCACTGTGTGTCGGTCATCTATTAGCCCTTATCTCTAAATGCTGAGCTGTCTGATGGAACAGAGAGCAGATTCAGATCCTTCTACTGGAGAAACCCAGCCCTGTTCAGAGAAAAGGGATCAACATTTTTTATAAAGACCAATTGAAAAAATTATTTTTACAATGCAATAATAAAAAAAGATTGCTCCCAAATGTGATAGGTTTGATGATACTGATAAAAATGATACCGTCATTATGACAGTATTATGAGAAAACTGGATTTGTATTCATATGCAAATAAGCTTAGTGGAACACCGGGAGGCCGGCTAGAGCCCTTGGAGCACCAGATTGTTTCACCCCTTGAGCTTTGGTCCCTCCCCCGTTTCCCTGGATTGGCAGGGCTATAGGTCTGGTCTAGCCAAGTATTTTTACACCATGTGTCCCAGTCTTGCCACTTACACAGTTCATCGTCTGCTGCCCTCCAAGCAGCACAAATTACCACTGAGCAAGCGTCGACACCTATTTTCTAGCACCTGCTCTGTGTCTCCCAGTTGCGGTGCTTTTCTAGTCCATCTTCTGCACAGATTTCCACTGAGCAATTGTCGAGACCTGTCATCCTGCGCCTGCACTGTGTCTCCCATTCTCAGCACTGCTTGGAGAGCAGCAGAAGATCTACTGCACAAGCATCAAAACCAGGAGACACAACATAGGCGTGAGATGACAGGTCTTAGTGCTTACTCACTGGAAATCCAGAAGTCTAGCCCGGTCAATCCAGGGTAAGGGGGGGGGGGGGGGGGGTTGGAATAAAGCTCAAGGGGTTTAACAATATGGTGCTCCAAGGGCTGTGGCCGACCCCTCAGTGCTCCAGTAAGCTTATGTGCAAATGAATGAAAAAAAGGTTCTCTCATTGGTGGGGCAATGAACTGTCATAATCAGGGTATCATTTTTATCAGCATAATCAACACTAGCAGGCTGTATGCCTGGTGTAATATGGTTGTTCATGCTGACAGATGCTCTTCAAAACAAAGTCTGATGATTCACTACTCTAGCAGGTCCCCAGAGAGGAGAATTATCCCCGGGTGGTTGTCAGAAGAGCATCCTGCAATTACCTCTCTCTGTAAATTACTTACTGCATCTTGGAGGCCTAAACCAAGCCTGATCCACAGATCAATAAGAGTGAGTAACTGTAAGACGTCATACAGGAAGCTCCTGGACAGTGCTCCATGAGGTGTCAGAGTTTATTATCTGCTTAACCCATTCACTTCTCAAGAGACACCGACTACTGATGCACTGTTCAAACTGCAAGTCATTATGTGCACCCAAGATTTCATGTGGGCAGTAGCTAGAGAAGTGAGGTCCCATTACCAGGTCAGTACTCCCTTCCCAACTTTTGAAAAAACCCAAGGACATATAATAGGTCATTTTTTACACACCTCTAACTCCATGTACAGTGAAATCAACATAATACAAAACTCAAAAGATAACAATACCCTCCCCCTCCCGCCCCGTGTCTGTTCTGTCCCAGTTACTGTTGTATGTATTCCTATTCTTGACGCATAAGTTAAGTTGCGCCCTATTGAACCTAAAACCATCGTTGATGGTGACTCCCACAGAAACCTGTAATGAGTGGGGCCTGGTAATTAACCAAAAAGTGAACGCCATGAGTCAGATTGGTTTAGTTTCAAATACCATTCTGTATGCTGAAAAGGGGTCACAACATCTCTTATTTCTTCTAGTGAGAAAGGCTATCATATACGGCTTCCATTTCTTGAAGAAAGAACTTGTTAGTCGCGATTTGCAATATTCCGTTTCTAACTGTTCCAATGTCAGACACTTAGTCGTTAGTTGTAATGGGTCATTTTGTAGTGTACGGGAGAGTAATACCCCGTCACTACAGAAGGGTCACTTGGGTACTGTCGTTCCCCCTGTATTTAAGGGGAGGTTGGTATAGAACATCTTGTCAATGTACTGCTATGTATTTTCCTGTTACTGTGAAACGTGCATGTGCAGGCCGGCTAGGGTGTCATTCCAGCTCTGAGTCACTAGAGGGAGCTAGGGAACCCTAGGTTATATAAGGCCCAGTCAGGAAGGAGTAGCAGGAGTCAGACAGTGGGAGCAGAGGTCAGAAATGATCCTGTGTCTGAGGGAAAGCCAGGCTATGGGCCTGTGAGAGCATAGCAGGCCCAAGCCTGCCGACTAGGAGAGGGTAGTAAAGGCCCTGTAACCGGGTTCCGGATCCAAGGAAAAGGTTCCCCTCCTGAGTCATCATCCGTTTAGATGAAACAGCATAAGCAAGCCACCAGCCAAGACACAGAATACCACAGAGGCCGATCAGATAAAGCAAGAGGTACTCAAGATAACAGAGGAGGTACTAGATAAGGACAGCTTCAAGGGTACGCCAGATAAAGGGCATTAGACCTTGGAGAGAAAGTCACATGTTTCAGGACCAGTCAGGAATAGTGTGCAAGCCGCCTGTACTGCATCTCCTGTAATCAACACTCTGTATAATACATTGCTAAGACCGGCCATTCTGTAATTCCAAGAACCACCTGTATTCTTATGGAGAACCAACTGTCTTTCATGGAACGGCGCTTCCAACTGCGTCCATGTATTATTATCGCTGATATTCAGTAAAGTTCCAGTTTTTGTTGGCTATCCTGTGCTTGCTTCATTCTTCTACAATACCATACACGGCGTGTCACCGTTTAATTGACACTGGCGTCACAAACTTTTAACTACCTGCCTGTTCCAGCATTCGCCCCGATTTGAAGACGACAGTGGATCCCAGGTTAGTGGTCAATCTGCACTACAAAGCCCAGCATACACTACTGACCCCCTGGGACACTGCATCGCTCTTTTTGGCGTCACGAACAGGATCCGCATACTTCTGAAGTGCAGAGAAGTGTGAACTGTGTGCTTTAACTACTCCACCACCGTATTACAAAGACTGTAACCTTTATTTCTAAAATCTGTGGATTACAATTGTGCCTGGGAGGAATCAGAGACGCTGTACTGTGTTGCGCTACCCCCAGAGAGAAAATCGCATTTGTGGACTGTGTTTTATTGGACTTTTCATCATCCTGCTTGCTGTCAGTGAATTGCAGCATCAGGACATCTAAAATGGCCGCCGACGCCATGAGGCTTTTTACTGCGCCATCACGATGCACAGAGGCGCGAATATTTGGCGCCGAAACCCTCCAAGAAGAAGGAGGAGATTGTCCTGGAGCGCCACCCACCTGGAGGAGTGATGATGCGGCTGACGTCCCTGAAGAGTTACGCCTGGGAGGCGGGCCTCAGATGGAGGTAGACCGGCCCAGTGTGTGGGAGGAGCCAGTGTCGACTCTGCACCCAGTGAGAGAAGGAGAGAGAGAGCGGCTAGGACAGCTGCCAGCGGGCAGAAGAATGTGCTGAGGCCCGACGTCAAGCAGCAGGCTGCCACCGTTACCCCAGAGGCCACTGTCACTGAACCTCCGGTAGCTCCGATCGACCTGCACCAAAGCTGACCTAGAGGCCCTACGCAAGAGAGTGTATTGGGTGGCGGACCTTGGGTGCGCAGGAGGCGTGCAGGTGGATTCCCGTTTCCCAGGACGGATGCAGAAATGGAGGCAATGAAGGACAAGCCTCCCCCTCTAAAGATCGTCAGAGGAGATGGATTCCAGATGTGGCCGGCCTTGCCAGAACAGTTGTTGCAAGTTCCGTACATCGACTCGTCATCAGAGGAAGAATATGACACTCGCCTGTGAGTAAACCCTTCTGCATGTCCGTCTCCCTAATGGCCGTTTTGTCCCTCCGGTTGGCAGAGCTGGTCAAGCTTGCTGCCAGTTACACACGGCCGGTGGCATTCTAACTGAATAATGGTGCCACTGTATACCACTGCTTCCAGCTGCCCTTGTTATGTTTGGGACATCCGGTTTGCTGCTAATATCCCAGTTGTGCCTTAAAGTTTTGCACCATTTTACCCCCATTTCAGGTTGAAAAGACATTTTATGTCAGCACTATTTTAAAGGGTAAGCAGGACTTGCCAGGATAACATGGCCCTGGTATTGTCAGAGTCCTGTATTGTCATTTTATATATGTGCTGCTGACAGTATTTCCTAACCGGTTTTTATTCACGCCTATGTGCCCAGAGATGGACTTCCTATGTGCAAGCCTCTGAGATGTTGATTCTATTATGGACTTATTTATTGTCATGGACTATCCTGGTTTTTAAACATTCGCTGTGCCAGGTCAGCGCCCCCGTTCCACTCACTATCCTGTGAAAAAGAGAACGACGCCCCTTGTCACCAGACTTCACCTTTGCCAATTGGGTCTGATAAGAGTGTAAATGACATATATGTATGCATGCATGTGTCTCCTCTATTTCAGGTCATGATTCCAGTTGGGCGGGCCCTGATGGAGTACGAGGTCGTACTCAGCTTAAAGCAGCGGGGTATGTAGTGTACGGGAGAGTAATACCCCGTCACTACAGAAGGGTCACTTGGGTACTGTCGTTCCCCCTGTATTTAAGGGGAGGTTGGTATAGAACATCTTGTCAATGTACTGCTATGTATTTTCCTGTTACTGTGAAACGTGCATGTGCAGGCCGGCTAGGGTGTCATTCCAGCTCTGAGTCACTAGAGGGAGCTAGGGAACCCTAGGTTATATAAGGCCCAGTCAGGAAGGAGTAGCAGGAGTCAGACAGTGGGAGCAGAGGTCAGAAATGATCCTGTGTCTGAGGGAAAGCCAGGCTATGGGCCTGTGAGAGCATAGCAGGCCCAAGCCTGCCGACTAGGAGAGGGTAGTAAAGGCCCTGTAACCGGGTTCCGGATCCAAGGAAAAGGTTCCCCTCCTGAGTCATCATCCGTTTAGCTGAAACAGCATAAGCAAGCCACCAGCCAAGACACAGAATACCACAGAGGCCGATCAGATAAAGCAAGAGGTACTCAAGATAACAGAGGAGGTACTAGATAAGGACAGCTTCAAGGGTACGCCAGATAAAGGGCATTAGACCTTGGAGAGAAAGTCACATGTTTCAGGACCAGTCAGGAATAGTGTGCAAGCCGCCTGTACTGCATCTCCTGTAATCAACACTCTGTATAATACATTGCTAAGACCGGCCATTCTGTAATTCCAAGAACCACCTGTATTCTTATGGAGAACCAACTGTCTTTCATGGAACGGCGCTTCCAACTGCGTCCATGTATTATTATCGCTGATATTCAGTAAAGTTCCAGTTTTTGTTGGCTATCCTGTGCTTGCTTCATTCTTCTACAATACCATACACGGCGTGTCACCGTTTAATTGACACTGGCGTCACAAACTTTTAACTACCTGCCTGTTCCAGCATTCGCCCCGATTTGAAGACGACAGTGGATCCCAGGTTAGTGGTCAATCTGCACTACAAAGCCCAGCATACACTACTGACCCCCTGGGACACTGCAATTTATCGAGGGAATTTCTGAACGAAGACAGTGACTTAGCAGGCTCTTTTTAGCGGCTAATAACAGCAGATGAAAAGCAGAAGGAATTTTAGTCGACTGCATTTCATTTTGGGTGTGAAATAGTATAATCAATGGGTCTAGTTGGATTTTTATTTTACTTTTTGCTTCTATTTTCTCTAGAAGTTTAAGCCAAAAGTCTTGTACTTTCGGGCATGACTGCAGTCCGTGTGTCATATCAGTGCTGGGTGTCTGACATTTTGGGCAATGAGGTATTTTACCTTCTATTTTTTGTGATGGATCTCTAGGAGAATGAAAGCCATATATTGCCCTATGTATTATTTGGAACTGAGTCTCTCTCCAGAGTTCACAACTGACAATTTTCTAGGTTAGATTCCAACCTTCCAATAAATGATCTGGATTAACTAAGGAAGGGAAGTCCTTACGCCAGGACTTGAAGAAGGTGGGATCTCCATTTTGTCATGGTCTTACCTTCTTGCTGTTCTCCTTCGTTTGACATGTGCTGGCGGCCATCTTGGTTTCTGGGTTTCTTGTAGCCTCCCACCCTGCGGCTTCTCCTTCCCACTGGGAGGAGCTGGATGCCTAGCTCATATATATAGGAGGTCTGTGGCTTCAGTTCCTTGCTTGGTCCTCCTGTGTTCACATGCTTCTAAGACTGCTGCTGCTTCTGGTTCCTGATCCTGGCCTCGTCTGACTACCCCGCTGGTTCCTGATCCTGGCTTCGTCTGACTACCCCGCTGGTTCCTGATCCTGGCTTCGTCTGACTACCCTTCTGGTTCCTGACCTCTGGCTACGCAAGACCCTGCTTCGGTTTAGCCATCCGTTTGGACTTTTGCTTACAGCTTGATTTTCAATAAAGCCTTCTTATTCCCACTTATCTCTTGTTGTACGTCTGGTTCATGGTTCCATGACACATTTTTGGAGTTAAATTCCCTAAGGGAGTTATATATCGAAGATAGTGAGTGATTGCCACCCAGAAAAGTGTCAAAAGGATTAGCATTAAGTTAAATTGTTAGATCCCATACCCTAGGTTTTATAAACGCCATAATCTGTTGGTAGGCTAAAAAGTGGCCGGGTAGAATCTGGTAAGTATGTTGGAGTTCCTGGAAAGAGTAATACCTCTTCTCTGTGTTGTTCCACACATGTGAAACTGCACATATACCTTTATGTGACCATTGTGAAAATTGTTTATTTATCTGATCAGCTTGAAATTCTGGGTGATTCCACAGTGAATTTTTTTGGAAATTAAGGCTGGGAGGTTATACATCTTTCTAATTGTCTTCCATGTGGCTATCGTGTCTTGCAATAGTAGGCTATTTTTTAATTGTCTGGGGATCTGGGAATATTGTGTATGGAGTAAAGCATTAAAGGGAACCTGTCACCGGGATTTTGGGTATAGAGCTGAGTACATGGGCTGCTAGATGGCTGCTAGCACATCTGCAATACCCAGTCCCCATAGCTCTGTGTGCTTTTATTGTGTAAAAAAACTGATTTGATACATATGCAAATTAACCTGAGATGAGTCCTGTCCCTGACTCCTCTCACATACAGGACTCATCTCATGTTAATTTGCATATGTATCAAATCAGTTTTTTTACACAATAAAAGCACACAGAGCTATGGGGACCGGGTATTGCGGATGTGCTAGCGGCCATCTAGCAGCCCATGTCCTCAGCTCTATACACAAAATCCCGGTGACAGGTTCCCTTTAAGGCTCGAAGGTTTAGCTAGTTCTTCTTCAACGGGGAGTTCAAATAGGAGGTCCATTGCAGCCAATCAAGGCTATGTCTCAGTAGACATGCTAGATTGTAGTGTCGAAAATTTGGGAATCCTATGCCCCCTCTGAGCTTGTGTCGTGAAAAAGAATTTAGGGATATCCTAGGTTTCTTGGACTTCCATATAAAAGTTCGGAAAGATTTTGTTAAGCTTTGGATATCTGCATGTATAAGTAATATTGGCAGAGTTTGCATGGGATACAATTGTTAAAGCTCATCATTTTTAACAAATAATAACGCCCCAAGAATGAAATAGGCAAGTTAGACCAAGAGTTCAGTTCATTTATTATTTTCTTAAATAATGGAGGATAATTTAAGGAGTAAAGGGATTCTGGAGTTCTACCTATTTGTATCCCTAAGTATCTGTCACGACCATGTTTATGGCCGTGACTCCTTGGGAGCCGCATACAGTTGCCCGCGGTTTGGGTTGTAGTTTCAACCGCAGCTGGAGGCATAATGAGGTTAGCCTCAAGTGCGGTTGCCGTGGACAACAGCTATGTGTGCGGTTCCCTTGGAGTTGTGTGCGTGTTTGTAAGCACTTTTGGTATGTTTGTGTGCACTCTGTGTTGTGTGGTGTGCACTTACATCATCCCCTCACTGTGGGTGTCCGCGGCAACCGCACCTGAGGGGATGATGTAAGTGCACACCACACAACACAGAGTGCACACAAACATACCAAAAGTGCTTACAAACACGCACACAACTCCAAGGGAACCGCACACATAGCTGTTGTCCGTGGCAACCGCACTTGAGGCTAACCTCATTATGCCTCTAGCTGCGGTTGAAACTACAACCCAAACCGCGGGCAACTGTATGCGGCTCCCAAGGAGTCACGGCCATAAACATGGTCGTGACAGTATCGCAATGATTGGGTTGCAATGGTTACCCAGGTTTTGCCAAGGTGTTTCTCATGTAGGGCCTGAGATGGCAATATGTTAAGTATCTAACATTTTGTTACATTGACCTTGAAGCCAGAGAACCGCCCAAACTCTGAAAGAAGATCAAAAAACGCTGGTAGTTCCTCTTGTGGTTGAGACAAAAAAACGAACAAATCGTCTGCGAATAGTGCGTGTTTAAGAGATGTTTTCCCAATAGAGATACCTTTGATGAGTTTTGATTTTGATAATGCTATCGACAGTGGTTCAAGGGCAATATTAAAAAGCAAGGGTGAAAGGGAACACCCCTGTCTAGTTCCCTTCTGCAATTCAAAGGATTGGGATAGGAAACCAGGGATGGATATTCTGGCCAATGGGGAATTATAAAGCGAGGAGATGTAAGTGCTAAATTAACCCGAAAAACCCATACGATCCAAAACCCCAGTCAGCCATGTCCAGTTCACATTATTGAAAGCTTTTTCAGCGTTGATGGTAAGTAAAGCTGGACGTGGATGAAGGAGCAGGTTATTTTTGACACTATCTAGTACCGTCAAGACCTTTCAGATGTTGCTCACTGCTGACCTGTTCTGAATAAAGCCTGTTTGGTGTGCTGATATAAGTTTAGGCAAGAAATGTGACAATCTATCTGCCAATATTTTTGATAAATATTTAAGGTCATTATCTATTAACCAGATCGGATGATATGACGATGGCATATGGGGGTCCTTGCTCAGCTTTAGCAGGACTTTGTTGTGGGCGGTATTTATGTCAGGGGGTATCGGTTGCCCCTGTAGGATTTGGTTATAAAGTAGCGTAAGGACTGGCTATATTTTAGGGGCCAGTATTTCGTTTGTAAAACCGTCTGGGCCAGGTGCTTTTACATTTCTAGAATTTTTTATTACTTTCTGGGGTTTTTCTATAGTAATGGGTTGATTTAATGTCACCGAATCTTCCGGTGAAACTTTCGGTAGCGATAGGGCGTCTAGCCATGGTTTCCCCAATGTCAACTCCCTTCCCTTATCTGCATATAGGGATTTATAGAAGTTTCTTAAGATTTCTACTATTTCTTTTGGCTGAGAACATGACACTCCTTGCGTATTTATTTAAGTGGGGATTAGATTAACACTTCTTTGTCCTTTTGCCAGGGGGCGTCCCTGGGCTGAGGTGTAGCTAAGGGTGTTAGCGTAGGGAGAGATTCCCCACCCATTATCAGCTTACCCAGCTATTGGAGGCTCTACCTTAAATAGTTTAGTGGAGTATGCCATTTGTGTTTGATTATTATTAAAATTACATATTTTCTTTAAGGGTTAATTCTTTTGCTGGACTAGGTTGTTATTCAATTTTTGACCCATTATAATCTTTCATCTCATAATTGCTGGACTATACTTTGTGTATGAATAGTAATGGGTAGTTTCCTTTCGGGGACCATTCTCACTGATGCCTTGGTCAACGAAGCTAGGGATATATTCTAGGACAGGGATGTCCCAGGACTAGGTCAGATGGCCACTAGCAAGCAGGTTTTCGTTAATTTCTAACGATAATTTGTTTTCCCTTAGTCCTAACAGCAGCACAGATGGGGAGATGGGGTTAACTGCCCCTGTGGACTGGTAGCACCGGCGGAATTTTAATGAGCCCAAGAACCAATAAACGATCTTCAGCTCCCTGAAAGGGAGGAGATCACCCCCCAGCCCACCGTGTTTTTAACAAGTATGATGTATTTAGGGAGGGATATTTGTGTGCTGCTGTTAGGACTAAGGGAAAACAAATTATCGTTAGAAATTAACGATTTCCTTACGTCCTACCAGCAGCACAGATGGGGAGATAGCAAGATAAAACCCCTAGGGAGGGTCCTCATGCCTGGCAGAAGTAAGAACTGTCTGCCCAAAAGCCGAAAACTCTGCCATCCTAGCATCTATCCTATAATGGGAGATGAAGGTTGACTCAGAGCTCCAGGAGGCCGCCTTACAGATCAACTCTAAGGGGAGAAGGCTTCTTTCCGCAACCGAGGTGGAGACCGCCCTAGTAGAATGGGCTCTCACAAACTCGGGAGGATCTAAGGTTTGGGAGACAAAAGCTTCCTTAATGGCCTCCTTGATCCAGCGACTAATGGTGGCTTTAGACGCTTTACGGCCTTTAGACTTACCGGCAAACAGGATAAGGAGATTCTCATCTATCCTGAACTCTCTGGATCTATCCACATAGATCTGGAGGCATCTAGAAATATCCAGCGGATCTCTAGCTGGAGTATCAGAGGAGGAGGCTGTAAACAAAACTGGTAAGGAGATTACCTGGTTGATGTTTTGAAAAGTAGGCACCTTAGGTCTGAAGTATGGTAAAAACTTCAGGAGTACTCTGTCCTGTAAGAAAATAATATATGGATGAATTGCAGAGAAAGCCTGCAATTCAGAGACTCTTTTGGCTGAGGCTATAGCCAGAAGAAAGACCATCTTTAGAGTTAAATATTTAAAATCAACCTCCTCCAAAGGCTCGAAGGGGGGAGATGCTAGACCCCTGAGCACTACTGAAAGATCCCATTGGGGAATGGGTTTCAGTATAGTAGGCTTTAGTCTTTCCGCTCCCTTCAAGAAGCGTTTGATGAGTGGGTCCCGAGAGTATGGCCTGTTGAGACAGGCCGAGATGGCACAAATTTGTACCTTCAAGGTAGCTGGAGATAGGCCTCTATCTAATCCGTCCTGAAGGAAATGTAGTATCGCAGGAAGGGGCGAATCTGTAGACGCCACCTGTTTGGAATCACACCATGCCACGAAGATTCTCATGATCCTGGAGTAGGCCTTGTTTGTAGACTCTGCTCGGGAATGCGACAAAGTTCTCAGGACCGACTCGGAAAGCCCTTCTATGTTGGGAAGGGACTGATCAACCTCCAGGCTGTCAGGTTGAACCTGTGCAGATCTGGGCAGAGGTGAGTGTCCCACAACACCAGGGTCTGCTCCGGGGGGAGTCTCCAGTATTGTCCCCGACTCATCTGAATGAGCTGGGTAAACCAGGATCTTTTGGGCCAAAACGGTATGATGGCTATTACCGAGGCCTGATCCTGACGGATTTTCATCAATACCCTCGGTATCATGGAAAAAGGAGGGAAGATGTAAGCCAGCCTGAACCTCCACGGTATCGACAGAGCATCTATCGCCAGGGGGTTGTCTTCCCGGTACAGGGAACAGAACCTCAGCACCTTGGCGTTGAACCTGGTTGCCATGAGGTCCACCTCTGGCATACCCCAACTGTGAACTAGCTGCCTGAAGACCTCCGGATGCAGAGACCACTCCATGGTCGGTAATCCTCGACTTAAGCGGTCTGCTATCATATTGAGGGAACCTCGGATATGAATGGCAGATAGATGGGAAAGGTTCAGCTCTGCCCACCGAAGGATCACCCCGATCTCTGATAGAAGGGGTAATGACCTTGTGCCTCCCTGCTTGTTTATATAAAGAACCGCAGTCATATTGTCTGACTGGACTTTCACCGCTTTGCCCCGAATCTGAGGGGCGAAGTGAAGGAGGGCTAGCCGGATAGCTCGCATCTCGCGAAGATTGGAGGAAAGATGCCGCTCCAGGGGGGACCAAGATCCCTGCACTTGGGATCCGTCCAGGTGAGCGCCCCAGCCTACAAGGGACGCGTCTGTAGTCAATATGACCCAAACTGGTTGGGTCATAGACTTCCCTGCTGGCAGTCGAAACCACCATCTGAGGGAATTCCGGGTTTGACCGGACAGGGAGCACAGGGAATCTAGCCCCGCAGGGCTGCCGTTCCATAAGTGTAAGACCTCCGACTGAAGAGGACGGAGGTGCCATAGCGCCCAAGGGACTGCGTCCGCAGCCGCTGACATGAGCCCCACCATCTTCATGAGAGTCCGAATAGAGACTCGACGAGGGACATGAAGGACCTTTGCCAGGTCCTGAATCCTCGCTTTCCTTTCTTGAGTCAACCGGAGGGACATCTCCACAGAGTCGACCACGAATCCTAAATAATGGATTGAAGATGATGGGCTCACATTCGACTTCTGCCAGTTGATAATCCAGCCTAGGCGGAGAAGAAAGGAGATTGCGACCTGAAGATGGTGGGTAAGGATCGGAACTGAAGAGGCTATGAAAAGCCAATCGTCCAGATAAGGAATAATAGTCAGCCCTTGAAGTCTCAATGCTGCCACCACCGATACCACCACCTTGGTGAAGATAAGGGGGGCAGAAGAGATTCCGAAGGGGAGCGCAGTGAACTGAAAGTGCCTGCGAACCCCTGAAAACTGGACCGCGATCCTGAGAAATTTCCGGAAAGCGGAATGGATCGGAATGTGAAGATAAGCATCTTTGAGGTCCAGAGTAGCCATGACATCCCCGAGGTTGAGGATATGGGCGACTGACCTTATGGTTTCCATGCGAAACCTTGTTTTCCTTATAAATCGATTGAGAAATCTCAAATCGATGATAATCCGGAGGTCTCCCGTCTTTTTGGGAACCAGGAACACTGGTGAGTAAATGCCTAGGCCTCTCTCCCCTGCCGGCACATTCTCTAGGGCTCCCTTGGAGATATAGTCCTCGATGTAAGATTCCAGGACCACTTGTTTGGCCGGCCCGAAGTTTCGTGTAGCGACGAATCTCTCTGGGGGGAGAGAGAGAAAGTCTACCCGGTACCCGACGGAGACTAAGTTCAGAACCCAAGGGTCTGCGATCAACTGACTCCAAGAGTCCTTGAAATGGGAGAGATGGCCCCCCACGGGCGTTTGGGGGAGTGGTACGGGAAAGTCTAGAGGAGACACTGCAGGGACAGCAGGACTTATCCAAGAGCCTCGAAGAGGCCCATAGTCAGGAGGGTTTTGCCTCCTTAGCGGGTTTACGGGAGCGCCTCGAATATTTACGAGACAGTCCCCCCCAATCTCTACGCCTAGATTGCTGCCCCGGACGTCCTTCGCGCTTCTTTTCCTGCCTGGGGCGTCCCCGAAAGGGCTGCTGGGGGAGGCTCTTACCTTTTTTGTCAGAGAGCCCCTCCATTATTTTATCCAATTCGGACCCAAACAGCCTGTCTGGTTCGAAGGGGAGCCCACAAAGATTAAACTTGGACGCGTTGTCCGCGACCCAAGGTTTCAGCCAGAGTGGTCTGCGGGCAGCCGAAACTAAGGCCATAGTTTTGGCGGCCAGCTTCAACTGCATCTGGGTGGAGTCGACTAAGAAATCCATAGCCAGGTTGGCTGACTTGAAAGCTGCTAAGATATCATCCCTGGATACGCTCTGGTCCACATCTGTCTGGATCTGATTGAGCCTAGAGCGTAAATAGGTGGCTACTTCAGTGGCCGCAATCAAAGTTGATGCGGAGGCAGCGGCCGCCGCATAACTCCTTCTGAGGGTGCACTCTGCCCTCCGATCTAGAGGGTCCTGCAGACTAGACCCATCATCTGCAGGGACTAGAGTGCGCCGGGACAACTTGGCTATCGCCATGTCCACCTTGGGAATGGAACCCCACGATTCCACCAAGGGTTTAGCCATCGGGTACATCAGTTTAAACTTTCTAGTGAGAACTGGGCCTTTCTCAGGCTTTCGCCATTCTGTGCGCATCACAGAGAGAAGGGTCTCATCCGCTCTGAAGACACGCTGTGTCCGTACGGCGGGATCCGTGGACGCCGTGCGACAACTCTCACACCTAGAGTAGGGACAGCCGTCGTCTAAGGGCGTGTTACAATCAAAGCACGCCAAATGCTTCCTCTTAGCCCCAGCTTTTCGCTGATCCAGATCCTTGGGGGAAGCCATAGTCTGTAATTGGAAACAAAAAAGACAGGTCATAACACCTACAAAAAAATTGGAGGTGGAGAAACGAGACCTTAAGGGGGGCCCACCAGCACTAGAGAAATATAGAGCTGCAGAAGAGGAACACACAAACCCACGTCAAGCAATAATATAAGGATATCACAAGGCACAGGGAACTATGGAGCTAGCTTGTCAAAGCAATGCAACCAGAGCACTGAATGACAGGCTCTGGGCGCTTAAAAGGAAGAAGCCCCGCCCCTGGGCGGGTCCCAAATCGTAAGTATCCTAAGATATAAGACAGCTAAACAAACTAGCTAAACATGCTTTGGATAGCTGCCCCAGGTCATCCTGGATCACAGGATGTCTATAGGGAAGTAAATCTTATCAAGAGGGTGAGGATAGAACCTCAGCCGCGCTGCGAAAAAACCGGAAGTGACGTAGCGCAGCTAGTGCGCATCACTTCCGGAAGATGGCGGCGCCCATAGCGCCACACGCATGTGGCGATGGGAGGAACGGGAGACCAGGAGAAACTGAAAGGAGAGGGAAGGGGGACACCCCGCTCCCCGCGGTCCCCAGGTATAAAAAAATCGCCGCAATCCGCCTGAAATAAAGGCAAAAAGAGAGCCATGTAAAAAAACGGGGCGATCCTTTACAAGAAAGAGAAAGGAGCCCCTAACTCTCAGCTCCCAGAAGGAGCGATACGCCAGTCCAACCTGTCCAAAGGACAGAAAAAAACACGGTGGGCTGGGGGGTGATCTCCTCCCTTTCAGGGAGCTGAAGATCGTTTATTGGTTCTTGGGCTCATTAAAATTCCGCCGGTCCTACCAGTCCACAGGGGCAGTTAACCCCATCTCCCCATCTGTGCTGCTGGTAGGACGTAAGGGAATCAGTGATTTATATAATTGTTACAAAGACAATATAAAGTCATGGTGGGAGGTTAAATCCCTGGAGAGCTACATAGGGCACAAGATCGTCCCGCGTGGATTGCGCCTCCGGGTGCGACCAGCCGACAGAATCTCTTCACCAGCACTTCTGACCAAGTGGGAAGATATGCTCACCCAGAGCTCACTAGCACTTATGAGCCTGCTATTAGAGGAGGAGAAACAGGTGTTTGATCGCTCCTCTAAGAAGTTACAGGAACAAATTGAGGCCGCTCTGAAGCTTAGAGAAGATCCTGAGTTTGCAAGACACGAGACGTCATGACAATCCTCTGTTGATCGATTTCAGGGGCTAATTAAAGAACGCAAACACAGACAGTTTGTTAGGGACCTGTGTGAATTTAGGGAAAACCGTGCATACACGGTAGGCCAGGGACCTGTAGTGGGCTCGGAACCCTCCTCCTCTGAGATCGATTCTTCAGATACGGACTCTTACTCTAAATCATACGGAGGATCGTCCAACCGGGGTCAATCGGGACCCAGACGACAAGGAGGACGAGGATGGCCGAGAGGCGGAGGCTACAGAGGCAGGGGACGAGCGAAACGAGGATCAAAATACCTCCTCCTCCTCACCTCCCTCTAGTCCCTTCAACAACACCATGCCGCAACAACAGCCGTCTTTTTTAGAGAAGAGTGCGATCCCATACCAACTTCGGGATCGCGGCCGTCTGGACAGGGGGCAGTAGCCAACCTCCAGATTGTTAATCTATCCGCTAGAAGTCTCAGCCCGGAAGAGGTGGGGGTCCTGAAGAGGGGACTGTCATTCGTACCGACCACTAGTTTCAGCCTCTTTACTTGGACTAAGGACCTCCACCTCTTCTGCAGGAGACTTAAGTGGCACAAGTTCTTCAGTGTTTCAAATAGGGAGACTTGTAATAGGCTGGGTCTGGATGAAGGGGATTTTGGCGACTTGCAAACCCTTATGGATCTGAGTAGGGATCATAATCGTGTCCCTGGTACGGGCCCTTTCACCACACTGAAGTCCAAAAGTAAAAGGATGCCACCTCCGGCCAATTATGAACACGTCGATATCTTCCTTCAGATGGTCACGAGCGATCTGGAACAACTAGGTCAAATGGGACCTAAATCCTTTAATCTCTCCCCCACGGAGATGCGGACACTGAGGTCACTTGAAAAGGACAACACCATCGTCATCAAACCGTCGGATAAGGGCGGCAATTTGGTTGTCCTAGACTGCGATTTCTACATGCGCATGTGCCTGGATCTCCTGAGGGATAAAGAGGGCTATGGGATCTTACCTACTAACCTGACTCAGCCCTTTTTAGAAGATCTGAGACAGATATTGCAGACCGGCCTAAACAACAAAGTCATTAGTATGACAGAATTCGACTTTCTTTTACCGGCTAAACCTCTGATAGCTACATTTTACGGACTTCCGAAAATACATAAGGGTACAGCCCCCCTTAGAGGCCGCCCAATTGTTTCGGGTGTCAATTCCCTAACCCAGAACTGTGGGGTGTATCTGGATCGGGTGTTGGGGGAGTTCGTTGTGTCCCTCCCGGCCTACACGAGGGACACAATGGACTTCCTCAACAAAATTGATACCCTTAACCTTGATCCAGACTGTCTGTTGGCCAGTATTGATGTCGAATCATTGTACAGTTCCATCCCACATCAATGTGGACTTAGAGCCATTGAGTATTTCCTTCGCACCAGGGGAATACAGTGTGGCTCACACAATGACTTTATCTTGAAACTGCTGGAGTTCACCCTGACCCACAATTTTTTCCTTTACAACGCGCGTTTCTACTACCAGCTCAGGGGGACGGCAATGGGCAGCCCATGTGCCCCAACTTATGCCAATCTATTCCTGGGCTGGTGGGAGGACACCCACGTTTTTCCCGATCACGTCATCTGGTGGTCCAATAACATCCAGTTCTGGACGTGCTATACTGACGACGTGTTCGTGGTATGGAAGGGTGGACCAGCAGACTTCAAGAGGTTTATCTCGGATCTCAACAAAAACGAGATAGGCCTCAGGTTCACCTTTGAACTTGAGTCGGAGAGTATCACCTTCCTGGACTTGAGAGTCACCAAGTTAGGAGACAAGCTATCCTCAAACATCTATAGGAAGACTATGGCCACAAACTCCTTGCTTCACTGGAGCAGTGATCACCAGGCTCCACTCAAACGGGGCATACCCAGAGGCCAATACCTCCGGGTTAAAAGGAACTGTTCCAGCGATGTATCCTTCTTCAGTGAGGCAAGGGGTTTGCAGGAGAGATTTAGGGCCAGGGGTTACCGTCAACCAGTACTGCGAGACGCATTTAAGTATGCATCGGCAAGTGCTCGGACTGACTGTAGTTGGTAGGTGTATGTGTGTCAAAGTCAACAATCAAGAGAAGACTTCACTAGAGTGAATACAGAGGGTTCACCACAAGATGTAAACCATTGGTGAGCCTCAAAAACAGGAAGGCCAGATTAGAGTTTGCCAAACGACATCTAAAAAAGCCTTCACAGTTCTGGAACAACATCCTATGGACAGATGAGACCAAGATCAACTTGTACCAGAGTGATGGGAAGAGAAGAGTATGGAGAAGGAAAGGAACTGCTCATGATCCTAAGCATACCACCTCATCAGTGAAGCATGGTGGTGGTAGTGTCATGGCGTGGGCATGTATGGCTGCCAATGGAACTGGTTCTCTTGTATTTATTGATGATGTGACTGCTGACAAAAGCAGCAGAATGAATTCTGAAGTGTTTCGGGCAATATCTGCTCATATTCAGTCAAATGCTTCAGAACTCATTGGACGGCTCTTCACAGTACAGATGGACAATGACCCAAAGCATACTGCAAAAGCAACCAAAGAGTTTTTTAAGGGAAAGAAGTGGAATGTTCTGCAATGGCCAAGTCAATCACCTGACCTGAATCCGATTGAGCATGCATTTCACTTGCTGAAGGGAAAATTCCCCTAGAAAAAGCAGGAACTGAAGACAGTGGCAGTAGAGGCCGGGCAGAGCATCACCAGGGATGAAACCCAGCGTCTGGTGATGTCTATGCATTCCAGACTTCAGGCTGTAATTGACTGCAAAGGATTTGCAACCAAGTATTAAAAAGTGAAAGTTTAATTTATGATTATTCTGTCCCATTACTTTTGGTTCCTGAACAAGTGGGCGACACATATGCAAACTGTTGTAATTCCTACACCGTTCACCTGATTTGGATGTAAATACCCTCAAATTAAAGCTGTCAGTCTGATTAAAAAGGTTAAAAATAAAATAAGCACTTGGCAAAGGTTATTGATTCGTCAGGCTGATCGAATTGCTATTGTTAAGATGGTTTTGCTACCACAGATTCTATATGTGCTCTCCTCTTGCCCTGTATGGATAGACGATCGTTTTTTTAATGCATTGGAGGGATTGATAAATGATCTCATATGGGGGAGAAAAAGGGTAAGGTTGAAACAAAAATATTTGTGGTTAGATGAAGAAGATGGTGGTTTGTCCGTTCCATGCTTTCGTGGCTACTACTATGCATCCCAGCTGCAATGGTTAATGACGGAAGACGACAGTTTGCGTCGCTTTCTGTTGGATAAGAGAGAAGGTACACAGTATAACATGGTTAGTGTTTTAGAAACAGGGATGTTAAAAATAAAGGGCAGGAGGTGCCCAATTAGTAAAATGATATACTTAATATGGGTTAAAGTTAAGAAATTACTGGGTATAGTTCACTCATCAAGTATTACCCCTATATGGGGAAATATACATTTAGTCGAGTTTCAGAGGTTAGATGATTATTTATTTTGGGAAAGAAACGGTATAAAGTTTATTTCACAGATTGAGGTGGAAGGAAAGATGAAGACACTAGAAGAAATTGGGCCTAGTATAGAGGTAGACACCCTTACACGATTTAGATATTATCGATTAAAACATGCATTTGAGTTAACTAAAAACAAAAAATATTTAAGCACAAAATATTCAGAATTTATAGAATTCTGTTATTATCGTAATGGGACTAAAATATCAATTTCACAGATATATAAAAAGATTAAGAGGGGGTTAGGTGGGGTGATTAAATTTAAAAGTGAAAGTAAATGGGCACAGGAAGCGGAGTCTGATACTTTAGACTGGGGTCTTATTTATAAAAGTATAAAGAGGTGTACTATATCGAGTAATTTCCGGCTGATACAGTTTTTCATTCTCCATCGAACCTATATAACTCCCCGGGTGGTGAGCAGGATGTATAAAACAAATGATTCTAGATGTTGGAAGTGTAGAATGTACAATGCAGACTTCGTTCATGTGATCTGGCACTGTCCTCGAATGCAGGTTTACTGGGCCCAGGTATTCCAGGAGCTCACTGGGGTAACTGGGTGTAATGTGCCATTGGAGATCTCGACAGCGGTGCTGGGCTACATTAAGGAAGTTGGTTTGGATAGAAAAAGTGAAAGTAAATGGGAAAAGGGTCTAATGTTGGCGCGGGTTGTTGTGGCCAGAGAGTGGGGGGCGGATAAACCACCAAATATTGAAGAGTGGAAGAAGTTATGTGAGAGGGTGCAGAGATATGAATATGCCTGTAAGAAAATGAAATAGGAAAACTAACTGTATGAAAGGCAGGAAGAGTCTAAAAATTGGAAAACCCAAATCCCCGATATGGGATCATGAAATCAAATTCTCTATAGAAACCACCAAGACAACCAGGGGTGGGGGGGAGGGGGGGGGGTGGGATAGGCTGGGGTTATAGATGTTCTGTATATGAAATGAGAACTGTGTACTAAACGCGCGAGCATATTTTTGCTCCATTATTAATTATCCTGTTCATGTTCACTTGTATTTTTATATGTTGAAAATAAAAAAAGAGATTCAAAAAAAAAAAAAAAAAAAAGCTGTCAGTCTGCAGTTAAGCACATCTTGTTGGTTTCATTTCAAATCCATTGTGGTGGTGTATAGAGCCCAAAATTTTAGAATTGTGTCGATGTCCCAATATTTATGAACCTGCCTGTACGTTCTTTGTGTACATGAAAAACCATTCTTACTTCACTTCTTCCAAGCATGCCTACTCTCCTCCCCTTTGTGGCACACAAGAAAAGACATCCTCTCATTCAGCTCCTGTAAGAAAGGACATGCTGGAAGACAACAGTAGACAGTTACAAAACATAGAATCCAGAGATACATGTGACGCTTACTTATCTGCCAAAATTGATGTATTACCAACATTGGGTAGGAGCATCAGGGGAACTATATAAATACCCCACTCGATAGAATAAATCAAAGTTCACGTTCCGAGGTGATCCTTGTTCTTCTTTCTTTGTTCTTTAGGTTCAAGTTCCAGATCGGACCGCGATCTAGTGAAAGGATGGTATTTCCCGTTGCAAAGTAGCGTTGCCTAGTCTCTCAAGTTTGATGATCCGGTCGCTTGAAGGCTCCATCCTGAAGTGCAGCTTTTGCTTCTTGTAACGACTGGTAAGTAGCATACGAACCATCTGCACTGACACTGAAAATCTTTATGGTGGCAGGATACAGAAGTGCAAACTTGATTTGTGAGTGGTATAACTTGGAACAAATGCCCGAGAACTCATTTCTTTTTCTGGAAACTTCCTTGGAAAAGTCCTCAAATAGTAATATTCTGCATCCTCGTATCTCTAGTGGCGCTTTAATCCTTTTATAAACCTTTAGAATGGCAGCTGTCTCTGAAAAATCTAGGTACAGAGCTATGACTTGCCTGGGGCATTGGGATAGTGCCGGAAGCTTAATGGATTCGGGTGGTTCTTGGTGTTGAGGTGGTAATGGTGGGCCAATCCTATGAGCCCTCTCCACCTTACAGGAATTAGGTAGATTGAGCTTTTTTGGGATTTCCAGCTCGTAAATGGATATTAGTTCTTAGTGTGATATTGCCTCCGGCAGACCCACAAACCTTAGATTATTTCGTCTGGAGCGGTTCTCTAGGTCCTCTTCTTTTATTTTCGCGGGTCAGAGTGTCAATTGAGATGCGTAGGGCAGTGCGCTCATCATCCAGCGCATTCACTCTCTTCTACCTCACTTATGCGCCGGTTATGATCCGTCAGTTCTTGTCGTAGATCAGAAAGGGAGGCAGCTACAGTGGTAGAGAGGTATTCCTGTAAGTCAGGCAGGATTCAGGTTGCCACCTCAACCAGTTTTTTATAGTCCACTTTTATTTTCTTCAGGGAAATCCACTCCGTCAAGCGAAGACTCAACTGGAGGGAGCAGCATGTTGTCATCGTGGTCTGTCGGTGGAGCGGGATCTGCCATCTTGGAGGACAGTGAGGTATGTTTCGGTGTCTTCTGTTCCGATTTCTGTTGCATTCTGCTCCCCGAGCGAACAAGATACCGGTCCATAAGACGCCGGACCGATGGTAGTGTGCGGCAAGCCCAGTACTTGATATGAATCAAGGATGGTATGATAGGGAGCAGAAGATAATCAGAGCTCGTGGAGCGGAGCACTAGAAGCTGCGACCAGTCATGCTAGCGCCAGAACCGGAAGTCTTTCTTGCGTTTTAATACTGAAGAAAATAAAAAATAAACCTTTGAGGAAAAAAATAGTTTTTTTTAATAACCATCTTCTGACCTCTATAACTTTTTTGTAGTTATGTGTACGGGGCTGTGTGAGGGCTAATTTTTTGCGGGACGATCTGTTCTTTTCAGTGATTACCAATTTGATGTGTGTGTGACTTTTTCCCACCCAATTTGGGACACGTAAGTGACTAACATGGAAAGCGGTTCGATAAAGATATTTCTACAGGGGAGAACAGGTATCAAGGCCGCTGGAATCTCAACATGATGGGGACTAGAGTTGAGCGGACACCTGGATGCTCGGGTTCGACAGGTTTGGACGAACTTTGGATAAAAGTTCGAGTTCGGGACCCGAACTTGACCCCGAACCAGAACCCCATTGAAGTCAATGGGGACCCGAACTTTTGAGCACTAAAATGGCTGTAAAAATGTCATGGAAAGGGCTAGAGGGCTGCAAATGGCATCAAAATGTGGTTAAGAGCATGGCAAGTGCTCTGCAAACAAATGTGGATAGGGAAATGACTTAAAATAACATAAAATACATAAAAATAAAAAATAGGAATCAGGTCCATATGGAGTAGGAGGTTGAGGAGGCGGTGGATGTGGCAGTGTAGGTGGAAGCGGCGGTGGAGGAGGAAGTAGCCTACACTGGTTTTTGGTTTCACATTTTATTTTTTAAATTAGGGTACACCCCAAAACATTGGGAAATATAACCTGTGATAACCCCCTCCAGTCATGCTAAACACACATTCAGACAATACACTGGCTGCAGGGCAGGCCAGCACCTCCAAGGGGTAAAGGGCAAGATCAGGCCATGTGCCCAATTTGGAGACCCAGAAGTTGTCAGTCAGTTTGTGTAGGTGTGTGCACACATACTGCTCCACCATGTCACACGTCCCTGTGATGTTCACGATCCAATTTGATATCTGCTCTATCAACTTTCGATGTTCTTTTATGCGCCTACCATGGTGATTACGGGTGGCGGGGAATCAGGGTTCCATGCCGGAGAGGGAGCGTGAGAAAGAGATACCACATCCAAGGGAGGATTCATTTTTTCAAATTTAAAATTATAGAGTTGAAATACGCGAGAAATTATTAAAGCATAAAAGTGTGACAACTTTTTAAAGTTTAAGCATTGAATGAAAGGATGTGGCGCGCATTAATTACTGAAGAATTTCAGAAATTTTATTCCCTGTCACCTATGCATAGCAGGTGTTTATTCACATCTAAAATTGTATAATGTCAACCCAAGAATGTAGCGTATTTTTCACCGTATAAGACGCACCGGCGTATAAGACGCACCTAGGTTTTTGGGGAGGAAAATAAGAAAAAAAATATTTTGAACCAAAAGGTGCGCTTTTGAACTAATTGTGGTCTGTGGGTGATGCACTGTTATGGAGGATCTGTGGATGACACACTGTTATGGGGGATCTGTTGTTATGGGGGATCTGTGGGTGACGCACTGTTATGGGGGATCTGTGGGTGACGCACTGTTATGGGGGATCTGTGGGTGACGCACTGTTATGGGGGATCTGTGGGTGACGCACTGTTATGGGGGATCTGTGGGTGACGGACTGTTATGGGGGATCTGTGGGTGACGCACTGTTATGGGGGATCTGTGGGTGACGCACTGTTATGAGGGATCTGTGGGTGACGCACTGTTATGGGGGATCTGTGGGTGACGCACTGTTATGGGGGATCTGTGGGTGACGCACTGTTATGGGGGATCTGTGGGTGACGGACTGTTATGGGGATCTGTGGATGACGCACTGTTATGGGGGATCTGTGGGTGACACTTATGGGGGATCCTCTCTGGATGGCACTGTTATGAGGATCTGTGTATGACAGTTATGGGGGGGATCTGTGGATGACACATATATAGCATCTTATGCTATGTGTCATCCACAGATCCCCTCCATAAGTGTGGGGGTCGCATTTGCTTTTATAATGGGGGTGGGGGTCGCATCTGCATTTATAATGACAGCGGGGCCCGTGCAGTGACTGTATTCTACTACACGGGCCCCGCTTACTGTATAATCATATCCCTAATAGTTAATTGTTGTGTGCATGTAAAAGCATAATGAGCGTTAATGATGAGCGCTGTCTATTACTTACAATTAGAAGCGCTCGCCGTTCGGAGCAGAGAGGAGGGAGGAGGCAGGCCGGGAGGACGGGCGCTGGCAGTGTGAGTCATACGTCATGCGCCCAGGCCGCCTGCTTCATTCATAAAGTGGGCGGCGCAGGCGCGTGACGTATGACTCACACTGCCAGCGCCCGTCCTCCCGGCCTGCCTCCTCCCTCCTCTTTGCTCCGAACGGCGAGCGCTTCTAATTGTAAGTAATAGACAGCGCTCATCATTAACGCTCATTGTGCTTTTACATGCATACAACGATTAACTATTAGAGATATGATTATACAGTGAGCGGGGCCCGTGTAGTAGAATACAGTCACTGCACGGGCCCCGCTGTCATTATAAATACAGATGCCGCCCCCAGCCCCCGCCCCCAGCCCCTCCTCCCTCACAGCTGATACACCCGCCGCGCGGCATCGCGGCGGGTGTATCATTGAAAACTAGGCAAAATCGGCTACATTCGCCGTATAAGACGCACTGCTATTTCCCCCCCACTTTTGGGGGGAAAAAAGTGCGTCTTATACGGCGAAAAATACGGTAACTGAAAAATTTGTGAAATGTATTAACCTGTCTACTTGGTAGAGCAGGGGTCTATGACAGAAAAAAATTGTTTATTGTCACCCGAAAATGTTAAAGAAAATTATTGAAATTTATTAAGCTGTCAACTAGGTAGAGGAGGGGTATATTACACCCAAAAATTGCACCCGAAAATGTAACTGACAATTTTTTTTTTTTTCGGTCTACTAGTTATAGCAGTAGTACATCATATCCAAAAATTGGTGAATTTCACCAGAAAATGTAACTATTTATTATTTTTTTTTAACCTGTCTACTAGGTATAGCAGTGGTACACCACACCCAAAAATTGGTAAATTTCACCAGAAAATGTAACTGACAAAGTAGTGAAATGACATAAAAGAAAATACGTACAATAAAAAAAAAAATTGATTTATGAGTTCCATATGGAGTAGGAATTTGAGGAGGCGGTGGACGTAGCGGTGTAGGTGGAAGCGGTGGTGGACGAGAAAGAGGTAGCCAACACAGGTTTTTGTTTTTAATTAAATTTTTTTAATTAGGATACACTCCAAAAGAGTGTGAAATATCCAAAATACAAGAATGAGCAATTTTGCTGCAGTATACAATGGCTGGTTAGTGCCTGTATACATGTCTATTCTGCATAAGGTACGGACAAGTCCTGTGGGATCCATGCCTGGTTCATTTTAATGAATGTGAGCTTGTCCACATTGGCTGTGGACAGGCGGCTGCGCTTGTCTGTGATGACGCCCCCTGCCGTGCTAAACACACGTTCAGATAATACACTGGCTGCAGGGCAGGCCTGCACCTCCAAGGCGTAAAGGGCTAGCTCAGGCCATGTGCTTAATTTGGAGACCCAGAAGTTGAAGGGGGCAGACCCGTCATTCAGTACATGTAGGCGTGTGCACACATACGGCTCCACCATGTTGGTGAAATGCTGCCTCCTGCTAAGACGTTCCATATCAGCTGGTGGTGCTGGTTGTTGTGGCGTGCTGACAAAGCTTTTCCACATTTCGGCCATGCTAACCCTGCCTTCTGAGGTGCTGGCGGTGCCCCAGCTGCGTTGGCGACCTCTGCCTTCACCTTGTGCTTCCACTGTGCCCCTGCTGTCAGGTTGTCCTTGTAACGGGGATCCAGTAGCGTGGCCACCACAAATGTTTACCTGGTATTTGTGGGTGCAGGAACCCACCCTCAGAGCCATTTGGGAATGACTGTCCAGAAACCCTTGTAAATGATCCCTCTTCCTCCTCCTCCTCCTGTGTCACATCCTCTTCTGTCATCGCCAGCAGCGTTTTTTCAAGGAGGCATAGAAGTGGAATAGTTACACTGAAAACGGCGTTATCGGCACTGGCCATGTTGGTGGAGTACTCGAAACAGCGCAACAAGGAACACAGGTCACGCATGGAGGCCCAGTCATTGGTGGTGAAGTGGTGCTGTTCCGCAGTGCGACTGACCCGTGCGTGCTGCAGCTGAAACTCCACTATGGCCTGCTGCTGCTCGCACAGTCTGTCCAGCATGTGCAAGGTGGAGTTCCACCTGGTGGGCACGTCGCATATGAGGCGGTGAGCGGGAAGGCCGAAGTTACGCTGTAGCGCAGACAGGCGAGCAGCGGCAGGATGTGAACGCCGGAAGCGCGAACAGACGGCCCGCACTTTATGCAGCAGCTCTGACATATCGGGGTCATTTTTAAGGAATCTCTGCCCCACCAAATTCAGCACATGCGCCAGGCAAGGGATGTGTGTCAAATCGGCTAGTCCCAGAGCTGCCAAGAGATTTCGCCCATTATCGCACACCACCAGGCCGGGCTTGAGGCTCACCGGCAGCAACCACTCATCGGTCTGTTGTTCAAGGCCCGTCCACAGGTCCTGCGCAGTGTGGGGTTTGTCCCCCAAACAGATAAGTTTTAAAACTGCCTGCTGTGGTTTACCCCTGGCTGTGCTGAAGATGGTGGTAAAGGTGTTACGCTGACCGAATGAGGAGGCGGTAGAGGATGCGGAAGCAACAGGAGGCAAAATGAAGCGCCCTGCAATCCTCGGTGGTGGAAGGACATGCGCCAAACTGCTATCCGCCTCAGGCCCAGCCGCCACTGCACTTACCCAGTCTGCTGTTAGGGAGATATAACGTCCCTGACCGTGCTTACTGGTCCACGTATCCGCAGTCAGGTGCACCTTGCCACAGATGACGTTGCGCAGTGCACACCTGATTTTATCCCCTACTTGGTTATGCAGGGAAGGGATGGCTCTCCTGGAAAAGTAGAGACGGCTGGGCACGACGTACTGTGGGACAGTCACCACCATAAGGCCTTTAAAACTATCCGTCTCCACCAGATGGAATGACAGCATTTCAAAGTCTAGTAATTTAGAAATGCTGGCATTCAGGACCAGGGATCGTGGGTGGGTAGGGGGGTTGATTGTGAAATAGGAGGGGTTAATGAGGCGGGGAAAGTTGTAACCAATGAGAGGTACTATGATGGTATTTAAATGTTCCCTGTCACATATTGTAATGTGAGCTTGATAAAGACTGCAAGGTCGAAACATTGCTGTGTAAGGTGCAATAAAATAAGGAAAAGAACAAGATACATTGGAGTGCCGTGGCTTTATACTATTTTCTGACGCTTACGGGGACCAAGAGACCGGGATCCGACTCTACAGGCACCTCCACAGACTAGAATAACTGGAAACCCAGTGAGTAGTGCTGTCTTATTGCTATATTTCTAAATCCTTACTTCGTCACACCAATCATTGCCTCCGTCTGAATAGATGGTGAAAATCTATGAAGAAAAACTAAAGGATCATTCCCATGTGGAAACTGCACTTTTTGTAATCTAATGATACCAACTAAGACATTTGATAATCCCGTTGATGGGGAAAAAAATATCAAGTAATAGATTACATCAATTGTAAGTCAACAGGAGTTGTCATTAAATGTGACTGTCCCAAACTGTATGTAGGGAAGACCATACAAAAATTAAGGAGGCGGATATCAAAACATCTAAGTAGCATCAATACTACAGAAGACACTACACTAGTGAGACATATAAGATCGCAGCATCAAGGAAACGCTTCAAGCTTGAGAGTCTGGGGAATTTGCTAAATGAAACTGGCCCCAGGACAAGGCAATGTGGATAAAAATTGCAGCAAGAGGAGACTAAATTGATATACCGTCTCAACAGCCTGTCACCTTTGGATTAAATGAAGGTTTCATGTATGCATCCTTCCTGTGACACTGCAATATGGATAAAAAAGAGGTGAAGACACCTATGTTAAAGGGAACCTGTCATCAACGTTATGCTGACCTCACTGAAGGCAGCATAAAATAGTGACAGAAATACTGATTTCAGCCGTGTGTCACTTATGAGCTAAAAGTAAGTGGTTGCTGAGAACCAGCATCATAATCATCACAGCACAGGCCTTGAAAAGAGTCAAATTTACCTGAGAAGAGTCCTGGTTATTCATAATCTCCTGCTCTCTGCCATCTGCTAATGATTGGCAGTTCTCTCCTAGAGAGAAAGGGAGAAAACTCGGTACAAGACTGTCAATCATCAGCAGGTGGGCAGGGAGAGCAAAATGCTATCTAGTGTAGGATGTCTATTTGGCACTTGTGGTCCGCTGCGGCTATCCTCCATTGTACGCATTTCTTGCTGGGGATCGCCATTAGCAATGGACCACATGTGGAGGATTTGCTCCCCCGGTTATAAATGCACAACTGCATGTGGGGTTGAGCATTTCCTGCTTTTTGAGACCACGTTATATTATGCAATTTGTATATGTATGTCTGGAGGTGTATAAACTCCAAATTTGAATGTGCCTGATTTTCATCTATAGGCAGCATTCGGTGCACTTGTGAGGCCTGCATCATATCAGTCAGCTCTGGGTGGGGCTCACAGCCTCCTCCCATTGCATGTGTGATTTCACACTGGAGGCAACTGGGAGCTGTTTGCTGTGAGTCGGACCTTACACTTCTGTAATTCGCCCACTGGCTCCTGGTACTGCCCATATGGCACAGGTTGGTTAGCGTTAGGTCCTGTTCCACCTGAGATACCTTGACGTGGTGCGCAGGCTTTGGTATGTCCTTCATATAAGGATATATTGGCTAAAGTCTCATTTTAACATCAGTGTGAGGGTTTAGTCAGATTTTGTTGATTGCATCCACCACAGTAGTACCTATACTTCTAAATGTGTCATGCCCTGCTCAGATTATGTGCGGAGGTCTGCCAGGCTAGCAGCACGTGTGTAGTTTTTAGTTTTTGTTTTGGAGTTGAGCTGTATCCGCCTCCCTTCAGGTGCTCTGGGTGGGGTCGTTTGTAGGAATTTAAATCATGCCTCTTCCCAGTGTTCCATGCGGGTAATAGCTTCAGTCTTGCTCTGTAGAAGGAAGGAAGGATTTGCCATTTCTGCTCTGTGACAAGATAAGTTGATTTTGGTTTTCTTTTGGGTGTCCTGTCTAGGCTGTTAGGGAGACGCCTGCCTCCTCCAGGTCCTGAGGAAGCAGGCTATACCAGTGTATTACCAGTACAGTAATACACTGGTATAGATCATACCAGTGTATTACTGTATTGCGGCGGCAGCAGGGAGCGCACGGTGTCATAGCAACCAGTGACGCCGTGCGCTCCTGCTCTCAGGAGGGATCCAGGCCGCGGTTCCACGGCCCGCACACGGCTGTGAAACACGGCCGTGTGCATGGGGCCTTATCTTGTACTGAGCAGGAACAGCAATCCTTCCCTCCTTCCTTCCTCTGAACAAGACAGAAGCTATAACCCGCACAGGACACTGGGAGTGGGTGTAATTTAAGCTCATACCAACGACCCCACCCAGTGCACCTGAAGGGAGGTGGATACAGCTCAACTCCAAAACAATAACAAAAGGCTACACATGTGCTGCTAATCTAGCAGACCTCCGCACATGACCTGAGCAGGGAATGACAGTTTATTCCCACCTTCAGTGTCTGAACGTGGGCACAGTAGTCTAGGGAGAGCTGGTAAAGATTTGTAAGGAGGTGACCTTTTATCCCCAGCTTCTGGCCTAGACACTTGTTTGTGGTTTTCTGTGGTATCTTGTATCCTGTCCAGCGTGACATTATAACCCGCCAAAACCTAGACTGCCATTTCTCAGCAGCTTTGAGATGGAGTCAATTGATTCGTTGGTTGATCGCATGCAGGAATTACCTGACCTCCGCAATGCAGTTTCACTTTGTCAGAATTGTCTGCTTCATGGCTCTACTTGTGGGAGTCGGTTTTCTGGGGGTGTTGATGATTTTATCCGCTTTAGAGAGTCATGCAAGCTGTATTTTCAGCTGCGTCCGTCTTTATCTGGTGATGAGAGTCAGAGAGTAGGGATAATCATTTCCCTGCTTAAAGGGGACGCGCAGTCCTGGGTCTTTTCTCTGCCAACCAGTTCTCTGGTCCTCCGGTCGGTGGATTAATTTTTTAAAAGCCTTGGGATTAATTTATGATGACCCAGATCGGGTCTCGATGGCAGAATCTAAGTTGCGTACTTTATCACAAGGAGAACATTCTGCAGAGGTGTATTGTGTTGAGTTTAGGAGTAGAGATGTCCCGAACTATTCACCGGCGAACAGTTCCCGGCGAACATAGCTTGTTCGCGTTCGCCGCAGCGGGTGAACATATGCGATGTTCGGTCCGCCCCCTATACATCATCATTGAACAAACTTTGACCCTGTACCTCAGTCAGCAGACACATTCCAGCCAATCAGCAGCAGACCCTCCCTCCCAGACCCACCCACCTCCTGGACAGCATCCATTTTAGATTCATTCGGAAGCTGCATTCTCAGTGAGAGGAGGGACAGAGCTGCTGCTGATTTAATAGGGAAATCGATAGCTAGGCAAGTGTATTCAGTGTCCACTGCAGTCCTGAAGGACTCATCTGATCTCTGCTGTAAGGACAGCACCCCAAAAAGACCTTTTTAGGGCTAGAACATCAGTCTGCTTTTTTTTAAATTATTTTTCTCTGTGTAATCAAATTGCAGTTGCCTGCCAGCGTGTGTGTCAGACCCACAGCGTATACTGTGCCCACTTGCCCAGTGCCACCACTCATATCTGGTGTCACATTTCAGCTTGCATTAAAAAAAAATATTAATAATTTGACTGTAATATAATAGCAGTCAGTTGCCTGCCAGCGTGTGTGTCAGGCTCACAGCCCTGCAAGTGCCCTGCTCGGAACCTTGACGCACCATCCTCCTCCAGCTCAGCTTCGGGCACCTCTCAAGTTACCACTCGCCCGCCTGCCGCCACCACCAACACTAGCCCCACAGCCGCTTCACTTGATCTGTCAGAGGAGTTATTTACACATCAGTTGGAAGAAATGAGTGATGCGCAACCATTATTGCAAGAGGATGTAGATAACAGGGATATGTCTCAGTCAGGCAGCATTACACACATGGACGTACAGTGTGATGATGATGATGTTGTACCCGGTGCTGCTTCCTTTGTTGAGTTGTCAGATACAAGTGAAGCGGTTGATGATGACGATGTGTCCGTGGATGTCACGTGGGTGCCTGCTCGAAGAGAAGAAGAACAGGGGGAAAGTTCAGATGGGGAGACAGAGAGGAGGGGGAGACAAGTTGGAAGCAGGGGGAGGTGGTCGCAAGGAGCTAGTGGCACAGTCAGACAACATGTATCGGCACCCGTGGTCAGCCAGACAGCACGCCAATCAACCCATGCTGTTGCCACCACCAGAATGCCATCATTGCAAAGCTCAGCAGTGTGGTATTTTTTTTGGTGTGTCTGCCTCTGATAACAGCGATGCCATTTGCAACCTGTGCCAAAAGAAACTGAGTCGTGGGAAGTCCAACACCCACCTAGGTACAACTGCTTTGCGAAGGCACATGATCGCACATCACAAACGCCTATGGGATCAACACATGATGACGAGTAGAAGCAGCACACAAGCTCAAAGCCACCATCCTCCTCCTGGTCCAGCATCTTCAGCTACGTCAACCACTGCTGTCCTCCTTGCCCCCTCTGAACCACCCGCCACTCCGCCTCTCGCCTTGAGCAGTTCCTGCTCATCTGCCCACAGTCAGGTGCTGTCAAGGACATGTTTGAGCGTAAGAAGCCAATGCCACAAAGTCACCCCCTTGCCCGGCATCTGACAGCTGGCTTATCGGAACTCTTAGCCTGCCAGATTTTACCATACAAGCTGGTGGAGTCTGAGGCCTTTGTAGCTATTGGGACACCGCAAATTTGTAGCTATTGGGACACCGCAGTGGAAGGTACCCGGACGAAATTTCTTTGCACAAAAGGCAATCCCCAACCTGTACTCGATTGTGCAAAAGGAAGTCATGGCATGTCTGGCACACAGTGTTTAAACGGATAAGAATAGTACTACTTAACACGCCGCTCATATCTGGTGGCACATTCGATTGCACACGCAGTGCCCCAAATTTGAAGTAGGAGGACCGACCAAGCATCTTTTTCCATCTCCCGGTTCCCAAAATCGATGCCATATACACGTCCCCTGATAGGGGACGTAACAGGGATTAAACTGATAAGAATAGTACCTACTTAACACGCCGCTCATATCTGGTGGCACATTCGATTGCACACTCAGTGCCCCAAATTTGAAGTAGGAGGATCGACCAAGCATCTTTTTCCATCTCCCGGTTCCTAAAATCGATGCCATATACACGTCTCCTTATAGGGGACGTAACAGGGATTAAACTGATAGGAATAGTACTATTTAGCACACCTTATAATTATAATAATAATACTAGTGGACGTAACAGGGATAAACTGACACACCTTATAATAACGCAGAGAGAGGTAACGCAGAGAGAGGAGTCTGAAGAAGAGGAGTCAGAGGAGGAAGGTGGCTTTGAGGAGGTGGAAGACCAAACACAGCAGGCGTCCCAGGGGGCTTGTTGTCACCTTTCGGGGACCCTTGGTGTTGTACGTGGCTGGGTGGAGGAAGAGACCTTCAATGACATCAGTGAGGACAAGGAACGGGACATGGCTAGCTTGGTATCCAACCTTGTGCAAATGGGGAGTTTGCGGTTGTGCAAATGGACTGTTTGCAGTTGTTTGCGGTGCGTTAAACAGGGAGTTTGGTCTGTCACTGTGAAGCGGGCGTAACCGTTACACTACCTGATCGATACAACATCATACCTGAAGTTTTAACCCCTTAGGCCTATTGCACACGGCCGTTTTTTTTCCCCGTTTACTGGCCGTATTTTGCGTTCCGTATACGGTCCGTATACGGAACCATTCATTTCAATGGTTCTGCAAAAAAAAACGGAATGTACTCCGTATGCATTCCGTTTCCGTATTTCCGTTTTTCCGTTCCGTTTTAACATAGAACATGTCCTATTATTGCCCGCAAATCACAGTCCGTGGCTCCATTCAAGTCAATGGATCCGCAAAAAAAACGGAACACATACGGAAATGCATCCGTATGTCTTCCGTTTCCGTTCCGTTTTTTCCTGAACCATCTATTGAAAATATTATGCCCACCCCAATTTTATCTATGTAATTACTGTATACTGTATATGCCATACGGAAAAACGGAACAGAAACGGAAACACAACGGAAACAAAAAACGGAACAACGGATCCATGAAAAACGGACCGCAAAACACTGAAAAAGCCATTCGGTCGTGTGCAATAGGCCTTAAGGACACAGCCTTATTACACCTTAGGACCAGGCCATTTTTTGCAAATCTGACCAGTGTCACTTTAAGTGCTGATAACTTTAAAACGCTTTGACTTATCCAGGCCGTTCTGACATTGTTTTTTCGTCACATATTGTACTTCATGACACTAAAATTAAGTCAAAAAAATTATTTTTTTTGCACCAAAAAATACCTAATTTAACAGAAATTTTGAAAAATTTGCAAATTTCAAAGTTTCAGTTTCTCTACTTCTGTAATACATAGTAATACCCCCAAAAATTGTGATGACTTTACATTCCCCATATGTCTACTTCATGTTTGAATTATTTTGGGAATGATATTTTATTTTTTGGGGATGTTATAAGGCTTAGAAGTTTAGAAGCAAATCTTGAAATTTTTCAGAAACTCAATTTTTAGGGACCAGTTCAGGTCTGAAGTCGCTTTGCGAGGCTTACATAATAGAAACCACCCAAAAATGACATCTAAGAAACTACACCCCTCATGGTATTCAAAACTGATTTTACATACGTTGTTAACCCTTTAGGTGTTGCACAAGAGTTATTGGCAAATGGGGATGAAATTTGCGAATTTAATTTTTTTGTCTAATATTTAATTTTAACCCATTTTTTCCACTAACAAAGCAAGGGTTAACAGCCAAACAAGACTGTATCTTTATTGCCCTGACTCTGCCATTTACAGAAACACCCAATATGTGGCCGTAAACTACTGTACGGCCACACAGCGGGGCGTAGAGGGAAAGGTGCGCCGTTTGGTTTTTGGAGGGCTGATTTTTATGGACTGGTTTATTTACACCGTGTCCTGTTTCAACCCGCCTGATGCACCCCTGGAGTAGAAACTCCCTAATAGTGACCCCATCTAAGAAACTACACCCCTCAAGGTATTCAAAACTGATTTTACATATATTGTTAACCCTTTAGGTGTTGAAAAAGAGTTATTGGCAAATGGGGATGAAATTTGAAAATGTCATTTTTTTGCCTTATTTTCCATTTTAACCCATGTTTTCCACTAACAATGCAAGGCTAACAGCCAAACAAGACTGTATCTTTATTACCCTGACTCTGACGTTTACAGAAACACCCAATATGTGGCCGTACACTACTGTATGGCCACACAGCAGGGCGTAGAGTGAAAGGTGCGCCGTTTGGTTTTTGGAGGGCAGATTTTTATGGACCGGTTTATTTGCACCGTGTCCTGTTTCAACCCCCCTGATGCACCCCTGAAGTAGAAACTCCATAAAAGTGACCCCATTTTGGAAACTACGGGATAAGGTGGCATTTTTTTGGGGAGTATTTTTAGGGTAAATATGATTTTTGGTTGCTCTATATTACATTTTTGTGAGGCAAGGTTACCAAAAATTGAAATTCTGATATTTCATCTCCATTTGCCATTAACTGTTGAGGAACACCTAAAGGGTTAATAAAGTTTGTATAATCAGTTTTGAATACCTTGAGGGGTGTAGTTTCTTAGATGGGGGTCACTTTTAGGGAGTTTTTACTCTAGGGGGGCTTCAAAAGGGATATGGTGTCAATAAAAAAGGCCATCAAAATCGGCCTTCCAGAAACCATGTCGGTTCTTTCCTTTTGCGGCCTCCCTTTTACTTATACAGCAGTTTACGACCACAAATGTGGCGTTTCTGTAAACTGCAGTATCAGGGTAATAAATTGTAACTTTTGTTTGGTTGTTAACCCTTGTTTTGTTACCGGAAAAAACTGATTGAAATGGAAAAATGCGAAAAATAGCGGTTTTGGCACCGTTTTTTTTTTTTTTTTTTTTTTTAAACCGTGTTAATCTGGGTAGTTAGGTCATGGGATATTGTTATAGAGGAGATTCTTACGGACGCGGCAATATCTAATAAGTCTACTTTTTTTTACAATTATTTAGGTTTTTGACTATATTATCTTTTTTGATACAACATTTTTTTTGGGTATCTCTAAAGTCTAAGTGTCATTTTTTTTATTTTCTTTTAGCCAATTATCTTATGTGGGGGCTCATTTTTTGCGGGATGAGCGGACGGTTTTATTGGCACTATTTTGGGGGCTATATGACTTTTTGATCGCTTGCTATTAAACTTTTTGTTATGTAAGGTGACTAAAAAAATATTTTTTTGCACCTATTTTTTTATTTTATTTTTACTGTTAACTACTTGTTAATCTGGGGGGTTGGGTCATGGGGTATTTTTATAGAGGAGATTCTTAAGGAGGCGGCGATACCTAATAAGTCTACTTTTTTTTTTACAATTATTTAGGTTTTAGACTATATTATCCTTTTTGATACCCTAAAAAAAATGTTTGTATCTCTAAAGTCTAAGTCATTTTCTATTTTTTTTTTATCCGATTATATTATGTGGGGGCTCATTTTTTGCGGGATGAGATGACTGTTTTATTGGCACTAATTTGGGGGCTATATGACTTTTTGATCGCTTGCTATTAAACTTTTTATTATGTAAAAAAACTTTTTTTGCACCTTTTTTTTTTTTTTTTTTTCTGGACCGTGTTAATCTGGGGGGTTAGGTCATGGGGCATTTTTATAGAGGAGATTATTACCGACGCGGCAATACCTATGTCTACTTTTAATAAATTATTTTAGTTTTTTTTTCAAGTCTGAGAACCATTTTTTTTTTTATCCGATGTCAGTGCTAAATTGGGATATAAATTTAGTACTCCATGGAAGTGTGATACTCCCTGAAGCAACCGTCAATGCAGAGGCCCGGATGATCGGGGCACGTGTCACACTGAGTAGTCGTGTCCTTCCGTATCCCCCTCCTGCGACACACTCTGCACTTTTTTTGGGTTCGTCCCTTCTTTCCATTATGGGGGACCACACCTGGAAAGTGTTGGCCAGGGACGATCCGGGCGCCTACAGTTCCCGAGGTACTCCGGCCTGCTCTTTCCCGGTCTGAAAAGATCAGGTCCTTGAGGACTGCCTCATAGAACTGGAGGAATGTCCCTGTGCTGCCAGCGCTTCGGGATAGTACAAAAGAGTTGTACATGGCAACCTGTACCAAGTAGACCGCAACTTTTTTGTACCATGCCCGGGTTTTGCGCATGGCGTTATATGGCTTGAGGACTTGATCCGAGAGATCAACTCCTCCCATATACCGATTGTAGGCGACGATACAATCGGGCTTGAGGACCGTTGCCGCGGTACCTCGCACAGGGACAGGGGTGAGGCCGTTACCATGAATTGTGGACAGCATAAGGACATCCCTCTTGTCCTTATACCTGACCAGCAACAGGTTTCCAGTGGTAAGGGCACGGGTCTCACCCCTGGGGATAGGTACCTGGAGGGGGTGGGCAGGGAGGCCGCGTTGATTTTTCCGCACGGTCCCACAAGCGGATGTGGATCTGGTGGCAAGGGACTGGAACAAGGGGATACTGGTATAAAAGTTATCCACGTACAAGTGGTAACCCTTATCCAGCAGTGGGTGCATAAGGTCCCACACAAGTTTCCCGGTAACACCCAGAGTGGGGGGACATTCTGGGGGTTGAATCCGGGAATCTCGCCCCTCGTATACACGAAATTTGTAAGTGTACCCTGAGGTACTCTCACAAATTTTGTATAGCTTCACGCCATACCTCGCCAGCTTGGAAGGCACATACTGGCGGAAAATGAGTCTCCCCTTGAACGCAATGAGAGACTCATCAACCACAATCTCCCTTCCAGGTATTGACCTGCGGTTTTCTGCGATCACATACATGGGGGGGTCACCGGACCCCCCGGCACATTTGCCCCAAGTGCCTGCTCAATGATTTGAGCAGGCACGGGGTTCCGATCGCCGCCGGCCGCGCGGCGGTGATTGAAAATACGCCCTGTGTCCTTAAGTACCAGGGCACAAGGGCGTACCTGTACGCCCTGTGTCCTTAAGGGGTTAAGTATGGTTTACATTAATTTCACCACAATTGATGTCAGGCTTACTGGCCTATACAGGGAGTGCAGAATTATTAGGCAAATGAGTATTTTGACCACATCATCCTCTTTATGCATGTTGTCTTACTCCAAGCTGTATAGGCTTGAAAGCCTACTACCAATTAAGCATATTAGGTGATGTGCATCTCTGTAATGAGAAGGGGTGTGGTCTAATGACATCAACACCCTATATCAGGTGTGCATAATTATTAGGCAAAATGGGTCAAAAGAAGGACTTGACAGGCTCAGAAAATTCAAAAATAGTGAGATATCTTGCAGAGGGATGCACCACTCTTAAAATTGCAAAGCTTCTGAAGCGTGATCATCGAACAATCAAGCGTTTCATTCAAAATAGTCAACAGGGTCGAAAGAAGCGTGTGGAAAAACCAAGGCGCAAAATAACTGCCCATGAACTGAGAAAAGTCAAGCGTGCAGCTGCCAAGATGCCACTTGCCACCAGTTTGGCCATATTTCAGAGCTGCAACATCACTGGAGTGCCCAAAAGCACAAGGTGTGCAATACTCAGAGACATGGCCAAGGTAAGAAAGGCTGAAAGACGACCACCACTGAACAAGACACACAAGCTGAAACGTCAAGACTGGGCCAAGAAATATCTCAAGACTGATTTTTCAAAGGTTTTATGGACTGATGAAATGAGAGTGAGTCTTGATGGGCCAGATGGATGGGCCCGTGGCTGGATTGGTAAAGGGCAGAGAGCTCCAGTCCGACTCAGACACCAGCAAGGTGGAGGTGGAGTACTGGTTTGGGCTGGTATCATCAAAGATTAGCTTGTGGGGCCTTTTCGGGTTGAGGATGGAGTCAAGCTCTACTCCTAGTCCTACTGCCAGTTTCTGGAAGACACCTTCTTCAAGCAGTGGTACAGGAAGAAGTCTGCATCCTTCAAGAAAAACATGATTTTCATGCAGGACAATGCTCCATCACACGCGTCCAAGTACTCCACAGCGTGGCTGGCAAGAAAGGGTATAAAAGAAGAAAATCTAATGAAATGGCCTCCTTGTTCACCTGATCTGAACCCCATTGAGAACCTGTGGTCCATCATCAAATGTGAGATTTACAAGGAGGGAAAACAGTACACCTCTCTGAACAGTGTCTGGGAGGCTGTGGTTGCTGCTGCACGCAATGTTGATGGTGAACAGATCAAAACACTGACAGAATCCATGGATGGCAGGTTTTTGAGTGTCCTTGCAAAGAAAGGTGGCTATATTGGTCACTGATTTGTTTTTATTTTGTTTTTGAATGTCAGAAATGTATATTTGTGAATGTTGAGATGTTATATTGGTTTCACTGGTAAAAATAAATAATTGAAATGGGTATATATTTGTTTTTTGTTAAGTTGCCTAATAATTATGCACAGTAATAGTCACCTGCACACACAGATATCCCCCTAAAATAGCTAAAACTAAAAACAAACTAAAAACTACTTCCAAAAATATTCAGCTTTGATATTAATATGTTTTTTGGGTTCATTGAGAACATGGTTGTTGTTCAATAATAAAATTAATCCTCAAAAATACAACTTGCCTAATAATTCTGCACTCCCTGTAATTGCCCGATTCCTCCCTACTACCTTTTTTGTGAATGGGCAAAACATTTGCTCATTTCCAATCTTCTGGGACGACTCCTGTTACCAGTGATTGGTTAAATAAATCTGTTAATGGTTTTGCTAGTTCGTGCTGAGCTCTCTTAATAGCTTTGGGTGTATCCCATCAGGCCCCTGTGACTTATTTGTATTATTTTTAGACAGCTGACTTAGAACCTCTTCCTCTGTAAAGACACATGCATCAAAAGATTCATAAATCTTCTTTCCTAACTGAGGTCCTTCTCCTTCATTTTCATTTGAAAACTGAACATAAGTATTCATTGAGGCAGTCAGCTAGTTCTTTATCTTCTTCCATATACCTTCCTTCTTTTGTTTTTAATTTGGTAATTCCTTGTTTTAGTTTCCTTTTTTCATTTATGTATCTGAAGAATGTCTTATCGCCTTTTTTCCCTGCCTGAGCTAATTTCTCTTCTGCCTGTGCTTTAGAAGCTCTTATAACTTGTTTGGCCTCTCTCTGCCTAATCTTATAAATTTGCCTGTCATCATCGTTTTTTTTTTTTTTATAATTCCTAAATGCTATCTTTTTGTTTTTAATGATTTTGGCCACTTCTGCTGAGTACCACAGTGGTCTCTTCCTTTTTGTGCTTTTACTGACAAGCCTAATGCAATTTTCTGTTGCCTTCAATAGTGCCTCTTTTAAGTAGTCCCATTTCTCCTGGACTCCAATGAAACTGTTCCAATCTGATAGGGACTCGTATACCACTAATCTAATTTTAGAAAAGTCAGTTTTTCTAAAATCTAAAACTTTTGTTTTTGTGTGGTGTGACTCAGTCACTGTACTTATAGTAAACCACACTGACTGGTGATCACTAGATTCCAAGCTTTCCCCTACACAGTAATATCATATACCAAATTCCCATTTGTGAATACTAAATCTAAAATGGCCTCCTTCCGGGTTGGCTCCTCCACTACTTGCTGTAGAGATAATCCCAGTAGGGAAAGTAGACTATCTGTACTCCTGGCAGAACTAGCTATTTTGGCTTTCCAGTTTACATCTGGAAGATTGAAGTCTCCCATAATGATAACTTCCCCCTTCAATGTCATTTTAGCTATTTCCTCAACTAGTAAATCATCTAATTCTTTGACTTGGCTAGGTGGTCTATATATCACACCTAAACGAGTTACCTTATGATTATCAAGCTGCAAGGTAACCCAAACTGACTCTAAATTGTTCTCGCTAACTTGTATCAAATTAGATTTTATGTTATCTTTCACATACAGGGCCACCCCTCCCCCTTCTTGTCTTCTCTGTCTTTCCTGTATAGAGAGAACCCTGGTATGGATATATCCCAGTCATTACTCCCATTGAACCATGTCTCAGTAACAGCCACTACATCTATATTCTCAGATGCTATTATAGCCTCAAGTTCATTGATCTTATTCCCTAAACTGCGAGCATTTGTAGACAAGATTCTGAGCATGTCGTTTCTTAACCTTTGTGCTACTGGCATCTTCTGGAATTGTTCCGGGGGCAGTTGGACTGCTGGATTATCACTCTTTTGCCCCCCTTTCCTAGTTTAAATGCTCCTTAGCAAATACTTGGAACTGTTCACCGAGGACATTCGTTCCCTTGAGAGAAAGATGCAAACCATCTTTCTTGTACAGTTCTTTTCCATTCCAACAAGAGCTTACATGAGACACAAAGCCAAACCCTTGGTTCAGACACATTTTCACCAAGCCATACATTGAATTTCTTAATGCGCATCTTCCTGTCATGCTGAACGTTATGCACAGGCATAAACAGAGAGAAGGGAGACATCTGATCCGAACATCAGTTTGGAGCATAGTCTGCACTTGTGGATGATCTTCTGGGCCTTCTGTTCTTTCCAACCACTGTCCAAATCTGTGATTGGGGTAGTATCAGGAAGGTCATGCGGTGGTGCAATAGGAAGCCAGGATTGGATGTTCATAGGAGGGATTTCCTGCTTTTCCCAGGCTTGTTCAAGATAGTCTAGAAAGCGGATGATGATTTGTTCGCCTCCTTTCATTACTGCAAGGTCAAATGGGTAAAGCCAGTGTATAGGAATCCTTTTATCTCTAAGAGCTTCTGTTAGGGGCTTCAAGATGCGTCTTTTCGCCAGGGTGCTGGCAGCAATAACTTGAAATATTTGTATGTGCGCCCCTTAGATATCTTTAGCCTCTCTGGTGGCTCGCAGTATAGCTGCTGTATCGAGAAAACTGAGGAGACCACATATTATGTCTCTAGGGGGGTTATCTGGTGGTGGTTTGGGCCGAAGAGCTCTATGTGCGCGCTCTATATTCACTTGTCGGGCCCTGTCCTCCCATAATAGTTGAGTGAAGATACTACTCGAGGGATGGCTTCAGCTTCATACAACTTGGGTAGGCCCCAGAGTCTAATGTTTTTCCTTCTACTACAATTCTCCTGGTCTTCAATCTGTAGAAGTGCCTGATTATTGTGATCCCTATATGACAGGGTAACCATTTCTAGCTTCTCGCTATGTTGGATAAGCCCCGCATGGGGAGTCTTCCAGCACGGACACTCTGTGTCCCATCTGCTTCATGTCGGCTTTCATGTCTGCCAGATCTCTCATCACTGGGGCAATGGCTTTTCTAAGAGGCTTAGTGATGAATGATTTGGAGATCATTGAAGGGTCCGACTCACCCGCTGCATCAGAAAGTGTTCCCGAGCTTTCCTCATCCGTGCCTCTCCTCGTGGATGGTAGGGGAATGCCTTTTGGCATCATCTTGGATCTCCCAGTTGGAGAAGCATGCTTCTTTTGCAGAAACCTGTCCATGTCAGACTGCGTTTTTTTTAGGTTTAGGTGTAGAAGGTACGGTCCCCTTCCTATTTTGACCAGTTTTGTGGGCTCAAGTAGCTTGAGGTGTAGGTGATGTAGTCAGGAGTGCGGCAAGCTCCGCCCCCGAGCATGGTAAGATTGTAAACTGTTGTGTTGCACGGCAGGCTAGCCCATACTAAGCACCCAAACAATTGTTCATGTTTGCTTTAGGGTAATAATAGATACGGTGAGGCAGTTATTTTGTACCCGCCAGTAGGTAAATTACCTCAAAATTTCCTCCGGCATCCATCAGAGGGCGTCATGCTGTGCAACACAGGGGTCTCAGCCTTTAGGCTGGTTGTATGTAAATTTATGGCAAAAGCTGGTGTCGGAGTTGCTTTCCTCGTTCGTGACTTCGCTGTATCCTGGGGAGCCCACCCTGGTACACGGCTTACAATTTGGTGTAGTCGGCAGGATACAGCGACCGTTATAGACGGGAATGCGTTGGGAAACTTTTCCCCAGCGCCAATGGCACTGGTCCAGGACCCAGCTCAGGGTGCGACAGTGCAAGGCCAACTTGCCCCAACATCGCTGATTCAGCTTGCCCCACCATACCTGCCCCAGTAGGGTACATCCCCATGGTTACGCTGTTGCGTCATCTGCCAAAATTTGACGGTAAAAACATGACGTTGCAGGACTGAAAGAATGTGAAGTGCAGTTAGAATGTGTAACCTGACCCCTGAGCTGCGGGCAGAGGTTGCATTGGGGGCTCTAGAGGGTGACGTCAGATGGAGAGTGATGGTAATGCCCAAATCCAAGAGAGACCGCATAGAGAAAATATTCTTAACCCAGGGGGTGTGTGCTAAAGTAGTGCAGTTGCAGAGCTACTTCTTTAAACAACCACAGTGAGAGGGCGACGCAGTACTCCAATGCCCTACAGGAGATGCTAAATGAAATACAGCGGACCAGGGGGCATGCTGGACGTGAATTACCTAGGCCAACTAGAGCACCTTCAGCTCTGATGGATGTGGAGGCTATAGCTTGAAGCCCCTGAAGCCAGGAGCAGAGTTCTCTGGATTAAGCTAGAGTCAGACTACAAAAAGAGAAGTTGCAGCATACAGCTAAAGCAAAGTTATTCAGTCAACTTGTCAACACAGCAGAGCCAAAGACCACCAGATGTAGCAGAGTTGAGTTTGTTTGCCTGCCAGAGTTAATGCTAAAGCCTGCTGGGAACCAAGACAAAGCATAAAAACTGTTGGAGAAATATTTATGCAAAGTAAAGCTGCTGTTTAACTTCATCACAAGGTCTGGACTCAATTTGTTTCTTCAAATCCCTCAATTATTCACCCTACTTTTTCTGCTTCGGACGACAATGCCTGGTATCTAGCATATCCAGGTAGGAGAACCGTGACACGTGCACAAAACATTAAGGGACATTATAGGCTACCCTACACCACTCTGGCATTCCTACACCTGGGTACCATCTACCACAGTATCACTAAAAAGGGGCCCTGTGCCCTTGTTGCTTCACTGCAACTGGTGTCACGAAAAACATTTACTTTAAGGGACCCCTGGCCGTTCTCGTGTGTCGCACATGCATTGCATGTTTCCTATGTGTGATAGGAACTGCATGTGTCTTGTTTTTGACAGACTTTAGAGCAGGATATCCATTTATGTGTAAGGCTACTTTCACAATTGCGGTAGCAGGGTCCGGCAGGCTATTCCAGTGGGGGAACAGCCTGCCAGATCCATGCTTACTCTATCCCACCGTGCCACCGGAGGTCCGCTCCGGCCCCATTCACTATAATGGGGCAGGGCGGAGGTCCGGCCACAGCACGGCAAACATGCCGAGAGGCGGCTGGACAAAAACTTCAGTGGACTTCCGGTGGCACTGTGGGCTAGCGTTAGCACGGATGCAGCAGGCTGTTTCCCCGCCGGAACATCCTGCCGGACCCTGTTTTATGCAAGTGTGAAAGTAGCCTAAATTCTGCCACATGTATGTTTGTGCATGTTGCTGTGAGTGTCCGCCATCATGCGTCATGTGTAATATTTCTGTTATCACTATAAGGGCTCATGAACACAATTGTTGGTTGTTTTGCAGTCTGCAAATTGTGGATCCGCAAAACATGGATACCAGGTGTGTGCATTCCACATTATGCGGAACAGAACGGCCGGCCTCTAACTGAACAGACCTATCCTTGTCTGTAAGGCCGACAATAATAGGACATGTTCTATCACTTTGCGTAAAGGCCATGCGGACATACAGACACGGAATGTAAGGACACGGAAAAAGAATAAGTTTGTGTGCAGGAGCCCTAAGAATTAGTTACACTGGTGGGCCCTAGGTACCCCAGCCCGACACTGCATGTCCACCATGGCGGCTGCGGTGCGGCATGCACGGTGATCTGTCTTTCGAGTAGTAAACTAATGGACAAGGGTCTCCATAAAATGAATGTTTGTGAATCTTTGTGATACCGGACAGATATAAATAAGAAGAAAGATCAGAAGAAAAAACAAGATATTGTCCTAATACACTCAACAATACGACCAAGTAAATCTCACTGACTGGTGGAAGACATGGAGCATTAGTTGACTTAAGGACATCACCAGGCATTCCCAGTGACTCCTGCTGACTTCTCGATCACCCTTCCTTTGGTCAGATTGTCCTGTTCCGGTTTCTCGATAAAGTCCCGCTCTCACATGGTAAAATTTAGTTTCTTATCTGGTTTGGCATTTTTTTTGCTTACTCTGGACATCCTGATATTCTGACCTCAGCTTTGCTCTCCATCGCATCTTCTGAATTAACCCTTGATTTGGTGCTGGAACCTGATTTCTGGACTTGCTTCTGCCTTGTCCATTTGTACTTTTTGTGCTTCTCTGGTTCAGACCTGGCTACCTGACGTTCTTCTCCCGTGTGTCCCTCTGCTGCTCCGCTCTGCAGACGTAAGCTTGGTCTTTACTTCAGTCACGTCCATCCTGCCTCGCAGCACACTCCTGTTTTTAGCCTTTATACTCTTCTAACCAGAATGGCCTGCACAAAGTCTGACTACAGAAGCTGCTCTTGTGGATGGGCACATGACACTGCAGCTTTCACTAGATGTCCCTGTTGCATCAGCTATATAAAAGGAGTAGCTGCTGGAAGAGGAGTGTAGAGCATGGTGGAAGCCACACGGAGTACCGGGAGATCTTGCTTCTCCTAGGGATGCCCAACCTGCGCCCCTCCAGCTGTTGCAAAACTACAAGTTCCATTATGCCTGGACAGCCTACCTCTATCAGGGCATGCTGATAGTTGTAGTTGAGCAACAGCTGGAGGGCCGCTGGTTGGGCATTCCTGTCCTAGGAGATGTGGCAGAGGCCACTTATACAGACCCCAAGTCACTGAGGACAGCTGCAACCCTGAAGACTGGCGGGCTGAAAGCTGCTGCACCCGAGATAATGCAGGGGAACAGCAGTGTTGAGTGCAGAAGTGGGACAAGATTCCTCAGCCGGGGATGACCAAAGACAGGTGTAGAAGATGATGAATTAGACAGGCCTGCCAGCGTGCCCCCATGCCACACTCCCTTTTTCCACCGCCTTGAACAAGTGGTAATTGTGCGCTTACACGTTATACGGGCCCATAATACGGTGCCTACAGCCTGCCAGGCCCATAATGTACACACCGCAGGGAGGTTTCTTCTCATGGACTTGTCATACTACGGAGGTATTCCTCCTGAGGAGCATCGCTTCTATGATGTTGCCTGTTGCTACTGGCAAGCAGAGTACTTACAACTCCATAATACAAATCACCACCGTAGAAGTACTATCCCCCAAAGTGAGTCCAGCACTCAGCGGGGCACATTTACTAAGCTTGTCTTTTTTGGGAGGTAAAAAAAAAAAAAAAAAGGTGAATTGGCAAAGTCTGTCTTCAATTTGCACGTCTCCGATCTGTTATGTCTTTTTTTTTGTTTAAGTCTGACCTCTAGTGGTCATTTTCTTGTAAGTCAGATTTACTAAACTGGTCTATATATTATGCGCGTGATGAAAATATGGCGCAAGTGAGCAGAATTTTGCCGTGAAAGTAGGCAAATTGTGGCGCAATTCAAAACTCAAAACAGAGAAAAGTCATCATCCCTGGAGTGGTGTCGAAATTAGACTTTTTTTTTACAACAAAATTACGACATGGAAGGTTTTTATGTTGCTTATCTGTGTTCTTCTTCATCGCCATGATGAGAGTGATTGTTCTTAGAGATGACTTACTGTTGTAACATAGTAACATAGTATATAAGGCCGAAAAAAGCCCTCCGTCCATCCAGTTCGGCCTGTCATCCTGCAAGTTGATCCAGAGGAAGGCAAAAAAAAAAACTGTGAGGTAGAAGCCAATTTTCCTCACTTTAGGGGAATAAAAAATTCCTTCCCGACTCCAATCAGGCATCAGAATAACTCCCTGGATCCCGACCCCTCTCTAGTAGCTATAGCCTGTAATATTATTACACTCCAGAAATACATCCAGGCCCCTCCTGAACTCCTTTATTGTACTCACCATCACCACCTCCTCAGGCAGAGAGCTCCATAGTCTCACTGCTCTTACCGTAAAGAGTCCTCTGCTATGTTTGTGTACAAACCTTCTTTCCTCCAGACGCAGAGGATGTCCCCTCGTCACAGTCCTGGGGATAAATAGATGATGGGAGTGATCTCTGTACTGAACCCTGATATATTTATACATAGTAATTAGATCTCTCCTCAGTCGTCTTTTTCTAAAGTAAATAACCCTAATGCTGATAATCTTTCAGGGTCCTGTAGTTGCCCCATTCCAGTTATTACTTTAGTTGCCCTCCTCTGGACCCTCTCCAGCTCTGCTATGTCTGCCTTGTTTACAGGAGCCCAGAACTGTACACAGTACTCCATGTGTGGTCTGACTAGTGATGTGTAAAGTGGTAGGACTATGTTCTTATCACCGCCATCTATGCCCCTTCTGATGCAACCCATTATCTTATTGGCCTTGGCAGCAGCTGCCTGACACTGGTTTCTACAGCTTAGTTTGTTGTTTATTAAAATTCCTAGATCCTTTTCCATGTCAGTGTTACCGAGTGTTTTACCATTTAGTATGTACGGGTGACTTGCATTATTCCTTCCCACATGCATAACCTTACATTTGTCAGTGTTAAACCTCACCTGCCACTTATCTGCCCAAGCCTGCAATCTATCCAGATCCCTCTGTAGTAGTATACTGTCCTCTGTAGTATATATACAGTACACTGCCCTCTGTAGTATATTTACAGTATACTGTCCTCTGTAGTATATATACAGTATACTGTCCTCTGTAGTATATATACAGTATACTGTCCTCTGTAGTATATATACAGTATACTGTCCTCTGTAGTACAAACCGGATTCCCAAAAAGTTGGGACACTAAACAAATAGTGAATAAAAACTGAATGCAATGATGTGGAGATGGCAAATGTCAATATTTTATGTGTAATAGAACGTAGATGACGGATCAAACGTTTAATCCGAGTAAATGTATCATTTTAAAGGAAAAATACGTTGAAATTTTCACGGTGCCAACAAATCCCAAAAGAGTTGGGACAAGTAGCAATAAGAGGCTGGAAAAAGTAAATTTGAGCATAACGAAGAGCTGGAAGACCAATTAACACTAATTAGGTCAATTGGCAACATGATTGGGTATAAAAAGAGCTTCTCAGAGCGGCCGTGTCTCTCAGAAGCCAAGATGGGTAGAGGATCACCAATTCCCACAATGTTGGCAGAAAGATAGTGGAGCAATATCAGAAAGGTGTTACCCAGCGAGACATTGCAAAGACTTTGCATCTATCATCATCAACTGTGCAGAACATCATCCGAAGATTCAGAGAATCTGGAACAATCTCTGTGCGTAAGGGTCAAGGCCGTAAAACCATACTGGATACCGTGATCTCCGGGCCCTTAAACGACACTGCACCACAAACAGGAATGCTACTGTAAAGGAAATCACAGAATGGGCTCAGGAATACTTCCAGAAACCATTGTCAGTGACCACAATCCACCGTGCCATCCGCCGTTGCCAGCTGAAGCTCTACAGTGCAAAGAAGAAGCCATTTCTAAGCAAGATCCACAAGCTCAGGCGTTTTCACTGGGCCAGGGATCATTTACAATGGAGTGTGGCAAAATGGAAGACTGTTCTGTGGTCAGACGAGTCACGATTCAAAGTTCTTTTTGGAAATCTGGGACGCCATGTCATCCGGACCAAAGAGGACAAGGACAACCCAAGTTGTTATCAACGCTCAGTTCAGAAGCCTGCATCTCTGATGGTATGGGGTGGCATGAGTGCGTGTGGCATGGGCACCTTGCATGTCTGGAAAGGCACCATCAATGTAGAAAAATATATTCAGGTTCTAGAACAACATATGCTCCCATCCAGACGTCATCTCTTTCAGGGAAGACCCTGCATTTTTCAACAAGATAATGCCAGACCACATTCTGCATCAATCACAACATCATGGCTGCGTAGGAGAAGGATCCGGGTACTGAAATGGCCAGTCTGCAGTCCAGATCTTTCACCTATAGAGAACATTTGGTGCATCATAAAGAGGAAGGTGCAACAAAGAAGGCCCAAGACGATGGAACAGTTAGAGGCCTGTATTAGACAAGAATGGGAGAGCATTCCTATTTCTAAACTTGAGAAACTGGTCTCCTCGGTCCCCAGATGTCTGCTGAGTGTTGTAAGAAGAAGGGGAGATGCCACACAGTGGTGAAAATGGCCTTGTCCCAACTTTTTGGGGATTTGTTGACACCATGAAATTCTGATTCAACATATTTTTCCCTTAAAATGGTACATTTTCTCAGTTTAAACTTTTGTTCCGTGATATATGTTCTATTCTGAATAAAATATTAGAAGTTGGCACCTCCACATCATTGCATTCAGTATTTATTCACGATTTGTATAGTGTCCCAACTTTTTGGGAATCCGGTTTGTATATACACAGTGTACTGTCCTCTGTAGTATATATACAGTACACTGTCCTCTGTAGCATATATACAGTATACTGTCCTCTTCAGTGTTAATTACTTTAAACAGTTTAGTGTCATCTGCAAAAATTGATACTTTACTATGCAAGCCTTCTACAAGATCATTAATAAATATATTGAAGAGAATAGGGCCCAATACTGACCCCTGAGGTACCCCACTAGTGACAGTGACCCAATCTGAGTATGTACCGTTAATAACCACCCTCTGTTTTCTATCCCTCAGCCAGTTACTTACCCACTTACAGACGTTTTCTCCCAGTCCGAGCATTCTCATTTTATATACTAACCTTTTATGAGGTACAGTGTCAAATGCTTTGGAGAAGTCCAGATACACGACATCCATTGATTCGCTGTTGTCAAGTCTAGAACTTACCTCCTCATAGAAACTGATTAAATTTGTTTGACATGACCGATCCCTCACAAAGCCATGTTGATATGGCGTTATTTGCTTATTTCCGTTGAGATGCTCTAACATAGCATCCCTCAGAAAACCTTCAAACAGTTTACCCACAACAGATGTTACACTTACCGGCCTATAGTTTCCAGGCTCAGTTTTTGGAACCTTTTTGAATATTGGCACCACATTTGCCATGCGCCAATCCTGTGGGACATTCCCTGTCAGTAAAGAGTCCGCAAATATCAGAAATAAGGGTCTGGCTATGACATTACTTGATTCCCTTAGGATACGGGGGTGTATGCCATCTGGTTCCGGCGATTTGTCTATTTTAATCTTTTTAAGACGCTGCTGTACTTCTTCCTGGGTCAGACAGGACACTTTTAATGGGGAATTTTTTTTTACATTCAGCATGTCATCTGACAGTTTATTTTCCTCAGTGAATACATTGGAGAAATAATATTTAACAGCTTTGCTTTCTCCTCGTCGCTCTCTGCGACTCCCCCCTCATTACTCTTTAAAGGGCCGACACCTTCAGATTTATACTTTTTAACATTTATATAATTGAAGAACATTTTAGGGTTAGTTTTACTCTCTTTGGCAATTAATCTCTCAGTCTCTAGTTTGGACGCTTTTATTTGTTTTTTACATGTTCTATTTTTTTCCTTATAGTTTTTCAGTGCTTCCTGCTACCCTCCTGTTTTAGTGTTTTATATGCTTTCTTTTTGTCATTTATTGCTTTCTTTACAGTTCTGTTTATCCACATTGGTTTCTTCTTGTTCCTTAAAGGGACTCTGTCACCAGTTTCTAACCCCCACTTTTATAACTATGGTTCTCTCTATTGTCCCCTTCTCATTACAAAGCTGCTGTTAGAAGTAAAATCCGCCGTGTAGTTTTCATATAAATCACTTTTATCTAACCTGTCAATCTTCAGTATAAGGTGCCCAGGGCGTTTCTGTTGTTCTGAATGTGCCGGTTTTCGCCGCCGCCGTTGGTGCCCAGCTCCTCCCATGTTCTTTTCTGCGCCACCTCGATGTTATGCAATCCTTCTCCGGCTCTCGTCAGTGCCCCCTCCTCCTTTGCAAAGATCTCGCGCGTGCGCACAGGCCTGTGCCTGATGCGCCCGTGCGGACGTTTAGTTTCTGCCTCGTGGAGCGTACTGCGCATGCGCGCGATCCGGCCATTCATTCGCGAATGTGCGCTCGCTTAGTTCAGCCTCCTCATAAGACGAGCAGTGCCGCCAGCCACTCAGCTTCCGAATGAATGAATGGCCGGATCGCGCGCATGCGCAGTACGCTCCACGAGGCAGAAACTAAACGTCCGCACGGGCGCATCAGGCACAGGCCTGTGCGCACGCGCGAGATCTTTGCAAAGGAGGAGGGGGCACTGACGAGAGCCGGAGGAGGATTGCATAACATCGAGGTGGCGCAGAAAAGAACATAGGAGGAGCTGGGCACCAACGGCGGCGGCGAAAACCGGCACATTCAGAACAACAGAAACGCCCTGGGCACCTTATACTGAAGATTGACAGGTTAGATAAAAGTGATTTATATGAAAACTACACGGCGGATTTTACTTCTAACAGCAGCTTTGTAATGAGAAGGGGACAATAGAGAGAACCATAGTTATAAAAGTGGGGGTTAGAAACTGGTGACAGAGTCCCTTTAACCTTTTATTCCCATACGGTATGTACCTCTCACAATGAGATTTTAGGATGCTTTTAAAAATATCCCATTTTGTGGCTGTATTTTTATTTTTGAGGACTTTGTCCCAGTTAGTTCGGCCTATGGCCTCTCTTAGTTGGCTAAATTTAGCTTTTTTGAAGTTTGGTATTTTTATTCCTCCCTGTAGAAACGCTCTTTTGAATGATAATTGAAAGGTTATTACTTTATGGTCACCATTTCCCAGGTGTCCCCCAACCTGCGCGTCTGTTGTTCTGTCCGGCCTATTGGTTAATACTAAGTCCAGTATGGCCGTCCCTCTAGTCGGGTCCTGAACCAGTTGGGAGAGGTAATTGTCTTTGGTTATTGCCAAGAACCTGTTTCCTTTATGAGACGTACAGCTCTCAGTTTCCCAGTCTATATCTGCAGAGTTCCCCCATAATAACCACCTCATTATGATTTGCCGCCTCGTCTATCTCGTTTAGCAGTAGATTTTCTGTGGAATCCGGTATATTAGGTGGTTTATAGTAAACTCCTATTAGTAATTTATTATTGTTTTTAGCTCCATGTATCTTTACCCACAGTGACTCCACATGTCCATGTCCCTCACTTATATCTTCACGGACTGTGGTCTTTGGACCGGACTTTACATATAGGCATACCCCCCCCCCCCTCTCCGGTTTTGGCGATCCTTTCTAAACAGACTGTAACCCTGTACATTAACTGCCCAGTCATAGCTATCATCCAGCCATGTCTCAGTTATTCCCACTGTCATAGCTATCCTCCAGCCGTGTCTCAGTTATTCCCACTGTCATAGCCATCATCCGGCCGTGTCTCAGTTATTCCCACTGTCATAGCTATCCTCCAGCCGTGTCTCAGTTATTCCCACTGTCATAGCTATCATCCAGCCGTGTCTCAGTTATTCCCACTGTCATAGCTATCATCCAGCCATGTCTCAGTTATTCCCACTGTCATAGCTATCCTCCAGCCGTGTCTCAGTTATTCCCACTGTCATAGCTATCATCCAGCCGTGTCTCAGTTATTCCCACTGTCATAGCTATCATCCAGCCATGTCTCAGTTATTCCCACTGTCATAGCTATCATCCAGCCATGTCTCAGTTATTCCCACTGTCATAGCTATCATCCAGCCATGTCTCAGTTATTCCCACTGTCATAGCTATCATCCAGCCATGTCTCAGTTATTCCCACTGTCATAGCTATCATCCAGCCATGTCTCAGTTATTCCCACTGCCATAGCTATCATCCGGCCGTGTCTCAGTTATTCCCACTGTCGTAGCCATAATCCAGCCGTGTCTCAGTTATTCCCACTGTCATAGCTATCATCCAGCCATGTCTCAGTTATTCCCACTGTCATAGCTATCATCCAGCCGTGTCTCAGTTATTCCCACTATGTCATAGTCCTCCTCACACATCACTAATTCCAGTTCCCCGGTTTATTAGTCAGGCTTCTGCCATTAGTATACATACATTTGAGAGGTTTATGTATATTTTGTACCCTACACCTTTCCTTCTGAACTGTTCTTGTCCTTCCTTCCATTCCTCCCCCAGTCCCACTACCTTGCCCCCGGTCTCTATCTGCTCTATCTTCCCATTCTATAACATAATTACCCTCCCCCAGTCCCTAGTTTAAACTCTCCTCCAACCTTCTAGCCATCTTCTCCCCAACACAGCTGCCCCTTCCCCATTGAGGTGCAGCCCGTCCCTACGATAGAGCCTGTAGCCGATAGAGAAGTCGGCCCAGTTCTCAGGAACCCAAACCCCTCCTTCCTATACCAGTTCTTGAGCCACTTGTTAATTTCCCCAATCTCCCGCTGCCTTTCTTGTGTGGCCCGTGGTACAGGTAGTATTTCGGAAAATACTACCTTTGAGGTCCTTGCCCTCAGCTTTTGACCTAAATCCCTGAAATCATTTTTAAGGACTCTCCCCCTACCCCTAACTTTGTCATTGGTTCTGATATGGACCATGACCGCTGTGTCTTCTCCAGCCCCTCCCAGTAATCTGTCAACCCGATCCGCGATGTGTCGAACTCTAGCGCCAGGAAGTCAACACACTGCTCGGCGATCACGGTCTTTGTGACAGATTTCACCATCTGTTCCCCTAATAATGGAGTCTCCCACTACCAGCACCCGTCTGCCCTGCTCTCCTGGTCCCCTGCTTACCGGAGCTGACATTCCCCTGACTAGCAGAGGAAGTGTCCGGCTGCAGCAGTGCCGTCCCTGGACTGACATCCCCCTCATCTGCCAACCTTGTGTCAGATCAGGGCTAGCCTCCCTGGCACTCTTCCCTCTACCCCGCTTTCTGTTACCCAGCTAGCTACCTCACTTTCCTCAGCCTCCTCTGTCACCCTCCCCCTCATCTACCCCAAAGAGTGCTTGCTCAGTGAGAAGCAAACTCTGCAAATTGTCAATGCCTCTCAGTGCCGCAGCTTGCCAGTTTGGAGACTCGATTTGCGATTTCAAACGGGTAATTTGCTCACATCTTGAAGAAAGATAAACACCCCCGAAGGCCAGTTCCAGGACTGCAGACATCATGCAAGATGTGCACTGGACATGTAAAGAGGGAATGTCCGTCTTTCGACACCATCTGTACAGTTATTCCCCCCTGGGTGGCCTTTCGTCATGTGAGCGCTGCGCCTTCATCGACCACAGTTGTGGAAAGCGATTAGATGTAGTATTATGTGGTATTATGTGGTACCAGTGATATGTGATACGTTATCGTGAACCACCATCATACGATGTCCTGCGCTGCGGTCCGTCTTCACGCGGAGTGCTGTCTGCATCTTTTGCAGCACCATTAAAGTGAATTGTTCCACCTCCGACTTGCAAAAAATGCGGATCAGATGCGGGGAAAAAATATGTCAGTGTGCATGAGCCCTAACCCATAGCTGTATTCCCGATTCTGCTAGTTGTTAGACTATTGGCCGTATACCTCTCATGGGTTCATGTGTCCTGCAGCTGTATCTGCATGTAGCCCTAGCCTTATTGGAAACAGTCAGCAAGCTTGTGGACAGATGCCCCCCAACAGCTCAGCAGAGCGCCGGTGAGTCTCCCCCAGGCGTAAAGGGCCAGCGTCTTCCATATAGAAGGTAATACAACCCCCAATAGCTGCCCCCTGGTGTAACGTGCCCCCGGTATGCCAGTGCAGCCCCCCCATCCCAGACAAGCCAGTAACAAAGGACAAGTGTTGGTGAAGGTTGCCACTAACTCACAGCAAGCAGAGATCTTCAAATACTGAGGAATTGGATCTATTAGAAAGTCGCAGAACGGTTCATCCTACTAGGATTCGGCTTTAATTGCAGAAGATTTGACGCCGGCCCTTTAAGTAATTACGTTGGGCCTCCTATCACAGCTGGTGGGACACAGACAAGATGGCGGCAGCATGGGGGGGGGGGGCGGCAAGAGACTCATCCGCGCTGCCAGAACAGAGACAATTTCCTGGCATTCGTGGCTTGAACTCTCGTCTCTTGGGGATGTTCTTGTGCAACTCCAGATGTGAGAAAACTGCTGGAAAAGGGGGGAAACAACCTTCCCGTACTCTCTTAAAGGGCCAGTACACCCAGCAGTGCATTTCAGGACCAGGATGATTTGCATCCTGCCCCTGTCCTGATGGACAGGAGAGCTCTGCTGTGGGGGAGGGGAAGGGACAACCTCAATATTCAAAAAGAGCAATCAAGAAGGTTGTCACTTTTTAGCCCCTCCCCCTGGTTATTGATACAGGTGTTCATTGGATCAAAAATCAGCACGGCTCCGTTGTCAGTAGTCGGCTCCGCCTTCACCGGTCTTAGCAGTCGCTATTCAGAGACTGAGGTAAGGGTTTTAATCTTCTGGATACAAACAAGAATGTCTCCATTCAGGGACTGCAAGCAATGGTCTTAATAAGGGGAAGGAATTGAAATACAAAAGACTATTAGAAACTATTAGCAAATAGTTTTCTCTCTGTTTTTGCAGCAGAATGGACTGGCCCTTTAAGTGATCACTGATTGGAATGTGGGGAGGACACAATGTAGGGATTGTATATCAGGGCGAGGGGACAGTCGCTCCGCATACAGCACGCCCCACCCATCTGAAGAGGGACAACCAGCAAAAGTAGTCCAACCTCAGCATCCTGATCTACAGCACCTCCAACCACAGCATCCTGAGCTACAGCACCTCCAACCTCAGTGTCCTGATCTACAGCATCTCCAACCTCAGTGTGCTGATCTACAGGACCTCCAACCACAGCATCCTGATCTACAGCACCTCCAACCTCAGTGTGCTGACCTACAGCACCTCCAAGCACAGCATCCTGATCTACAGCACCTCCAACCTCGGTGTCCTGATCTACAGCACTTCCAACCTCAGCGTCCTGATCTACAGCACCTCCAACCACAGCATCCTGAGCTACAGCACCTTCAACCACAGCATCCTGATCTACAGCATCTCCAACCTCAGTGTGCTGATCTACAGGACCTCCAACCACAGCATCCTGAGCTACAGCACCTCCAACCTCAGCGTCCTGATCTACAGCACCTCTAACCTCAGTGTGCTGATCTACAGCACCTCCAACCACAGTGTCCTGATCTACAGCACCTCCAAGCCCAGCATCCTGATCTACAGCACCTCCAACCTTAGCATCCTGATATATAGCACCTCCAACCACAGCATCCTGATCTACAGCACCTCCAACCACAGCGTCCTGATCTACAGCACTTCCAACCTCAGCGTCCTGATCTACAGCACCTCCAACCACAGCATCCTGATCTACAGCACCTCTAACCTCAGTGTGCTGATCTACAGCACCTCCAACCACAGCATCCTGATCTGCAGCACCTCCAAGCCCAGCATCCTTCGTCCCAGGTTCCTCCTCTACAGCAGCCCTGCACGGTAAGAAATCTCACATCTATAATCATCAGGGTCACTGAGCTCACCCAGGGCTGCCTAAATATAAGGAGGGAGTACAGGCTGAACCTCATCCCCACCCCTGCACCAACAGTACTTGCCTGCAGCTCTGGATGTGACTGGTGTGACAGAAGATATAACAGCAGAATACTGACTGCAGCTCTGGATGTGACTGGTGTGACAGATGATATAACAGCAGAATATTGACTGCAGCTCTGGGTGTGACTGGTGTGACAGATGATATAACAGCAGAATACTGACTGCAGCTCTGGATGTGACTGGTGTGACAGATGATATAACAGCAGAATACTGACTGCAGCTCTGGATGTGACTGGTGTGACAGATGATATAACAGCAGAATACTGACTGCAGCTCTGGATGTGACTGGTGTGACAGATGATATAACAGCAGAATACTGACTGCAGCTCTGGATGTGACTGGTGTGACAGATGATATAACAGCAGAATACTGACTGCAGCTCTGGATGTGACTGGTGTGACAGATGATATAACAGCAGAATACTGACTGCAGCTCTGGATGTGACTGGTGTGACAGATGATATAACAGCAGAATACTGACTGCAGCTCTGGATGTGACAGATGATATAACAGCAGAATACTGACTGCAGCTCTGGATGTGACTGGTGTGACAGATGATATAACAGCAGAATACTGACTACAGCTCTAGATGTGACTGGTGTGACAGATGATATAACAGCAGAACACTGACTGCAGCTCTGGATGTGACTGGTGTGACAGATGATATAACAGCAGAATACTGACTGCAGCTCTGGATGTGACTGGTGTGACAGATAATATAACAGCAGAATACTGACTGCAGCTCTGGATGTGATTGCTGTGACAGATGATATAACAGCAGAATACTGACTGCAGCTCTGGATGTGACTGCTGTGACAGATAATATAACAGCAGAATACTGACTGCAGCTCTGGATGTGACTGCTGTGACAGATGATATAACAGCAGAATACTGCCTGCAGCTCTGGATGTGACTGGTGTGACAGATGATATAACAGCAGAATACTGACTGCAGCTCTGGATGTGACTGGTGTGACAGATAATATAACAGCAGAATACTGACTGCAGCTCTGGATGTGATTGCTGTGACAGATGATATAACAGCAGAATACTGACTGCAGCTCTGGATGTGACTGGTGTGACAGATAATATAACAGCAGAATACTGACTGCAGCTCTGGATGTGACTGGTGTGACAGATAATATAACAGCAGAATACTGACTGCAGCTCTGGATGTGATTGCTGTGACAGATGATATAACAGCAGAATACTGCCTGCAGCTCTGGATGTGACTGGTGTGACAGATGATATAACAGCAGAATACTGACTGCAGCTCTGGATGTGCCTGGTGTGACAGATAATATAACAGCAGAATACTGACTGCAGCTCTGGATATGACTGGTGTGACAGATGATATAACAGCAGAATACTGACTGCAGCTCTGGATGTGACTGGTGTGACATTAGACCAGACCATTTGTTATATTTTCCGGTCGGGTGTTGGGCATTTTGTGTAATTACACGGTTATTAATCATGGATGCTCTGGCGTCCTCAGGGTAACTCATCGGTGATAACCAGCCGTTATACCGGAGGTCTGTGATGGAAGGAAAGGTGGGAAAGTGCCCCTTTTTGTCATGTCCATGTGACGTAACATAAGACGGGTGTGGATCCCAGGGCGTCTCAGAATGAGGGCGTTACGGTGCGTTGTAAGCCCTCCAACCGATGTCACACACCTGAGCGCCATGTCTGGCTTCACTGAATGCTATAGGCCTTTTTATTTTGGGAATTAGTAGTGATCCCAGCTCAGACCCCCGTCTTCTGATATGGCTCTACAGGTGGAGTTCCTCTTTAACACTGAAGAACAAGCAACAGCGTCGGCACTTGTTTTGAACAGGAGTAAATGTCGCTGAGTTTTGGGTTGACTGGTACCCCAGAGAAGGTGATGATGGGGTACAGTATCCTTCACATCTGGATCCAGTCCTAGCACAGAGGAGATGATGATGGGATACAGGATTCTTCACATCTGGATCCAGTCCTAGCACAGAGGAGATGATGATGGGATACAGGATCCTTCACATCTGGATCCAGTCCTAGCAGAGAGAAGGTGATGATGGGATACAGGATCCTTCATATCTGGATCCAGTCCTAGCAGAGAGAAGGTGATGATGGGATACAGGATCCTTCATATCTGGATCCAGTCCTAGCACAGAGGAGGTGGTGATGGGATACAGGATCCTTCACATCTGGATCCAGTCCTAGCACAGAGGAGGTGGTGATGGGATACAGGATCCTTCATATCTGGATCCAGTCCTAGCAGAGAGAAGGTGATGATGGGATACAGGATCCTTCATATCTGGATCCAGTCCTAGCACAGAGGAGGTGGTGATGGGATACAGGATCCTTCACATCTGGATCCAGTCCTAGCACAGAGGAGGTGGTGATGGGATACAGGATCCTTCACATCTGAATCCAGTCCTAGCACAGAGAAGGTGATGATGGGATGCAGGATCCTTTACATCTGGATCCAGTCCTAGAACAGAGGAGGTGGTGATGGGATACAGGATGCTTCACATCTGGATCTAGTCCTAGCACAGAGGAGATGGTGATGGGATACAGGATCCTTCACATCTGGATCCAATCCTAGCACAGAGGAGGTGGTGATGGGATACAGGATCCTTCACATCTGGATCCAGTCCTAGCACAGAGGAGGTGGTGATGGGGTACAGGATCCTTCACATCTGAATCCAGTCCTAGCACAGAGGAGGTGGTGATGGGATACAGGGTCCTTCACATCTGAATCCAGTCCTTGCACAGAGGAGGTGGTGATGGGATACAGGATCCTTCACATCTGGATCCAGTCCTAGAACAGAGGAGGTGGTGATGGGATACAGGATCCTTTACATCTGGATCCAGTCCTTACACAGAGGAGGTGGTGATGGGATACAGAATCCTTCACATCTGGATCCAGTCCTTGCACAGAGGAGGTGGTGATGGGATATAGGGTCCTTCACATCTGGATCCAGTCCTTGCACAGAGGAGGTGGTGATGGGATACAGGATCCTTCACATCTGGATCCAGTCCTAGAACAGAGGAGGTGGTGATGGGATACAAGATCCTTCACATCTGGATCCAGTCCTATTACAGAGTATGTGGTGTTGGGGTACAGGATCCTTCACATCTGGATCCATTCCTTGCACAGAGGAGGTGGTGATGGGATACAGGATCCTTCACATCTGGATCCAGTCCTATTACAGAGTATGTAGTGATGGGGTACAGGATCCTTCACATCTGGATCCAGTCCTTGCACAGGGGAGGTGGTAATGGGATACAAGATCCTTCACATCGGGATCCAGTCCTATTACAGAGTATGTGGTGATGGGGTACAGGATCCTTCACATCTGGATCCATTCCTTGCACAGAGGAGGTGGTAATGGGATACAAGATCCTTCACATCTGGATCCAGTCCTATTACAGAGTATGTGGTGATGGGATGCAGGATCCTTCACATCTGGATCCAGTCCTATCACAGAGGAGGTGGTAATGGGATACAAGATCCTTCACATCTGGATCCAGTCCTATTACAGAGTATGTGGTGATGGGATGCAGGATCCTTCACATCTGAATCCAGTCCTAGCAGAGAGGAGGTGGTGATGGGATACAGGATCCTTCACATCTGGATCCAGTCCTTGCACAGGGGAGGTGGTGATGGGATACAAGATCCTTCACATCTGGATCCAGTCCTATTACAGGGTATGTGGTGTTGGGGTACAGGATCCTTCACATCTGGATCCATTCCTTGCACAGAGGAGGTGGTGATGGGATACAGGATCCTTCACATCTGGATCCAGTCCTATTACAGAGTATGTAGTGATGGGGTACAGGATCCTTCACATCTGGATCCAGTCCTTGCACAGGGGAGTTGGTAATGGGATACAAGATCCTTCACATCGGGATCCAGTCCTATTACAGAGTATGTGGTGATGGGATACAGGATCCTTCACATCTGGATCCATTCCTTGCACAGAGGAGGTGGTAATGGGATACAAGATCCTTCACATCTGGATCCAGTCCTATTACAGAGTATGTGGTGATGGGATGCAGGATCCTTCACATCTGGATCCAGTCCTATCACAGAGGAGGTGGTGATGGGATACAGGATCCTTCACATCTGGATCCAGTCCTTGCACAGAGGAGGTGGTGATAGGATGCAAGATCCTGCGCATCTGAATCCAGTCCTAGCAGAGAGGAGGTGGTGATGGGATACAGGATCCTTCACATCTGGATCCAGTCCTTGCACAGGGGAGGTGGTGATGGGATACAAGATCCTTCACATCTGGATCCAGTCCTATTACAGAGTATGTGGTGATGGGATGCAGGATCCTTCACATCTGGATCCAGTCCTATCACAGAGGAGGTGGTGATGGGGTACAGGATCCTTCACATCTGGATCCAGTCCTAGCACAGAGGAGGTGGTGATAGGATGCAGGATCCTTCACATCTGGATCCAGTCCTATCACAGAGGAGGTGGTGATGGGGTACAGGATCCTTCACATCTGGATCCAGTCCTTGCACAGAGGATGTGGTGATGGGATGCAAGATCCTGCGCATCTGAATCCAGTCCTAGCAGAGAGGAGGTGGTGATGGGATACAGGATCCTTCACATCTGGATCCAATCCTTGCACAGAGGAGGTGGTGATGGGATGCAGGATCCTTCTCATCTGGATCCAGTCCTTGCACAGACCAGTTGTGTGTTCAGAGGTCCTCTCATGTCCTCTGCTGCCAGGCTCGATGTTATTCTACAGATGGTTCGTTAGGTCACATCTGTGTCTCCTAATGGATTCCCTCTCTGCAGAAATCTACGAGTCGGTTCTCCAGTTGCTGTACCTGTGAGCCTCTTGTGTCCTTCTGTAGCAGGACTCCGAGAAGTGTTAGTTGTAATCCATTGGAGTAGTTATATAGTCCAGTTAGGAGTTCACAGAAGAGAGTCTTGGTACCTGCTCTAGATAGGGTTGCCACCTTTTCTTCAAGCCAAACCCGAACAGAAGGGAGGGAGGGCCCCCTTCCAGGCCCCACCCATGTCCCACCTCCAGCCACACCCATGCCCCACCTCCAGCCACGCCCACGTTCCACCTCCGCCCCTGGTCGCTGTCGCACCGCGATCATTACGCCCCTGAAGAGGCTCATTAGCATATTATAAGTCTTTATTTTAAGAGAACGGCGGCAGCGGCAGGGAGTTATAAAACACACTATTATGTAGCTGACATCAGCCCATCGCTAATGGCAGTCAGCTACATAACGTTTTTTCTGATGATTGACAGATTCAGAAACCTGTTTAAAGGGCTTCTACCACCAGAAATACTGTTATGTAGCTGACTGATATAGCGATGCGCCAATGTCAGCGCTACATAACAGTATGTTTCTAACGTTAGTCCCTGCAGCCGTTTTTGCTAAAAAAGCACTTTTATAATATGCTAATGAGCCTCTAGGTGCTATGTGGGTGTAAAATCAACACCTAGAGGCTCTGTCACCCATTATCCCGCCCAGGTCCAGTGTTGTGCCCGCCCCGCTCCTCTTGATTGATGCCACTGTTCCCTGCATCGATGGCGAAATCCCGTCTTCGGCGCAAGCGTAGTGAGTGAATGATGCGATCCTGGTGCCGGATTCCTCACTGCGCCTAGAGAAGGAGGGAGGGACTGGGAGGCAGAGGAGGAGGGAGGAGACCGGAGACTGAACAGTGAGTGAACACAGCGCTGCCTGGCATCACTGTAGTGTGTAGACTGGAGGAGGGAGGCTCGGGAGCACTGCGCTCAGCTGATCACCCGGCCGCAGTAAGTGACAGCTTAAATATGTGATCGGATCGACGGAGTCTCGGTCGGACGTCCGTCCACACACACTGCAGTTTACTTTGAATGAATAATCCTGTGTCCGGGTCTGAGAAAGGTTTGTACCCGGACACAGGATTACAAACCCGGACTGTCCGGGTCAATCCCGGACGGGTGGCAACCCTAGCTCTAGATTCAGTAGACCATGGCCCCTCTCCTAGCTTTGCCACTTTGCGTCTATAGACATCACCGCATGTGCTAGCATTGACAACCGGTTGTTGACATTCCCGTTGCTATGAGTCTGTGCCCCTACATACTGACAGTCTCCAGCCATCACTGTGTAAGGTAATACTCTGTTGACAGGAGGAGTTAGCTGACAATAGGTGACATCTCCTCTAATTAATATATCACAACTAGAAAGGAGTGCATGACAACGCACTCCTAAACGTGCATTGAGGAGCGCCATCACCCTGCAGCCATCCCTTGGTTTCCTGGTATGTTGCCCTATACCTACTTGCACCTTATGGCTAATAGACTTGCTTGTATCTTGCCATGACAGTGTTGCTTTGATGATTTAGTGGCATAAGTACTGCGGCACTTGCATTTTCAAATTGCAACCCTTGGTACCCATATTGGGACCTAATTATTACAATCATTTGGATCAATTTCTGTATTATTGTACAACATCATTGCCAAGGGGTTATTAGCAAGGTGGTGAGCAACTGTGGTTAGTCCCCGCTGATTCACATACATGTACTGTGTTCTGTTCACTTTTTAAAGGACATTAATAAACTGTATATTTTATCATTGGTAATCGGTGTGGCATGCACTCCTTTCTAGTTGTGATATATTATTCAGTTTGGGAGTGTACCATTTCTTCTCCATCTAGTCCAGACTGCCATGGCAACTTTTCCTAACCCTAATATTTTGTCCCTCGCTACTGCAGTTATTACCAACCTCAACAACACAAAAGACCCCAGACCACACCCAAAATAAGTACAAACCCAGGAACAAACACATATTCAATACCCTAAACTATGACACTCCCCAGACACCTACAAACATATACAGACAACAGAACAGACCCTCAGTCTAAACTATTACTGTCCCCAGATCAGACCTCCTCTTCCTTACTAAACAAATTCAGATCCCTGGTCTCCCCTCCCCCTAAAAAAATACAGACCCCAGACCAGACGCTAAACACTTACACAGCAGGTAACACTCTACTTCTCTGTAGCGCCTTCTTGCTGCTCCACCTCCTGGCTTGAGGACCTGCACCCATATGGTCATGTGACTCTACCTGTACAGGTCCTTCTGCATGTTCTGCACACATCTGTACCAGGGATAAATGCACCACACCGTTTTGTTGCGGATCTGCCGCTGGTTGTGGGACATTCTTCTGCTCCTGAGGTTGAGCTCTTCTGCTTCCAGGCCTTTCTCATGGGCTGCAAATCTATAAAAAGCTTTGACGTCCATACTGCAGAACCCACTTGGACCACCTCAGTTCTTTTCAGGAGGGCCATAGTATCCCTCATATAAGAAAGAAATCATCTCTTCTATGACAGGTCTTTTCCATCTGGGGTCAGTTTATTAATGTCCTCCACTACTACTAGTTGTGTGATACGTCATCGTCCCGCACTGGAGACACTGAGCAGTCCCCCAGAGATGAATGGAGCGGTGATGTCAAAGCTCAACCTGCCATCCGATTCATACAGATACACAGGACCCTGGTTCTCATGATCAGAGGGAAGGAGATCCCAGTGCTTGGACCCCGCGGCGCTGATCTATTCTCATCCTGTAAATAACTTGATCTGGCCGCTTTAGACCACCAGGGAAGTTACCATTAACCCTTTCACCTCTCTGAACTGAGTGTCTTTTGAGATTATTTTAAACACAAGATGATTTCCTGTTACAAGGGAAAAAAAAAGGGAAGAGAAAGGGGAAGGAGAAGGGAAAGTGTGGACACTCCTCAGTGTGCCCAGTGTAACGAGACATCCTTGGCCCAGCACCAAGGATCTTCTGCTCCAGATACCAGCGTGTAACCCCCTGACAGGACTCCAGGTTTTGTTTAATACGTACTGGCAAAAATGTCAGTAAATGTCCCCCAGGTTATGAAAACCTGTCTCAGTTTTATTTCTCTAAGGCCCCTTTACACGGCCCAACAATGGGGGTGATTATTAGGAAGAAGAAGCATTCCTAGCAATGTCCACCACAATGTATAAAGCGACACCGGCGCTGTGCAATTGATTACCACCAGTGGCGTACCAAGGGGGGGGCGGGGGGGGCGGGCCGCCCCGGGTGCCACTCACAAGGGGGGTGCTGACGCCGCAGTCACCCGTCCCCGGCTCCATCCACTGCGGCGACCGTGCGACGCGACTCTGCGCCAGGCGCCGGCTTCGGTCCTGTGGAAGAAGGATTATTGCGGCGGCGGGCGGCGCGCAACATGACGTGACGACGTCACGACGCTGACACCGCGCCGCCGCCTTCACGGATCAGAAGGATCCCATCCATGCTCCATCTATTATACCAGCGCAGCGGTCGGACGGCCGGACGGCGGGGGGCATCATCAAAATAAATGTGAGACACACACAAGTAAAGTTAAGTAAATAATTGTGTAATTAAGGGGGGGGGGTCGGGGTGTACCGTGTAATTAAGGTGGGGAGGGAGGGGGTGTAATTAAGGGGGGGGGTTGTTATTAAGGGGAGAAGAGAGGGTGTAATTAAGGGGGGGGGTGCAGGATTTGTTCATTTTATTGATGGGGATTTGGATTTTTTTTCTTTTTGGTGCAGATGGAAAGTGATTTTTTTTAAGGGGGTGCAGCCTGCACCCCCTTAAAAAAAATCACTTTCCATCTGCACCAAAAAGAAAAAAAATCCAAATCCCCATCAATAAAATAAACAAATCCTGCACCCCCCCCCCCCTTAATTACACCCTCTCTTCTCCCCTTAATTACACCCCCTCCCTTAATAACACCCCCCCTTAATTACAACGGAAGGTAAGCGAGTGGATCTCCAGCCTGCCAGCGGGGATCGCTCGCTGGCAGGCTGGAGATGTGATTTTTTTAACCCCTAACAGGTATATTAGACGCTGTTTTGATAACAGCGTCTAATATACCTGCTACCTGGTCCTCTGGTGGTCCCTTTTGTTTGGATCGACCACCAGAGGACACAGGCAGCTCTGTAAAGTACAACAAAACACCACTACACTACACCCCCCCTGTCACTTATTAACCCCTTTTGAACCACTGATCACCCCTGATCACCCCATATAGACTCCCTGATCACCCCCCTGTCATTGATCACCCCCCTGTAAGGCTCCATTCAAAGGTCCGTATGATTTTTACGGATCCACTGATACATGGATCTGATCCGCAAAACACATGTGGATGTCTGAATGGAGCCTTACAGGGGGGTGATCAATGACAGGGGGGTGATCACCCATATACACTCCCTGATCACCCCCTGTCATTGATCACCCCCCTGTAAGGCTCTATTCAGACGTCCTCATGTGTTTTGCGGATCCGAAAATTTGTAAAAATATTATTGAAAACATTGAAAAAAGTTTGTGCATGTTTTCTTAACTTTCTTGGGGGGGGGGGGGGGGGGGCAAACAAAGGGTTCGCCCCGGGTGCCAAATGCTCTAGGTCCGCCCCTGATTACCACATAGCGGTGGGTAGATATGACTAGTCAGGTGACAATATAGTTCCCATTTCATGGTGTATGGATGGAAGAATAACAAATTTCCAAATTCATGCTGAAAAAGACTGTGTATGTGGACAGGTGTGTACACCATGTAAGAGGTCACCGTGAGAGTGCCCCATCCTCTATGAGCAAAGTGGACAGAAAACTTAAAGTGGCCCTAAAAAAAAAATTAAAAGTGGCTGCATGTTGTAGGTGGGTCCAAACTGACAGAAGGTGGGGCAACATAAGTAGATGAGGCCAACACTAGTGGGTGCAGCCAATGCTAGTGGGTGGGGCCAGCACTAGTGGGTGTGGTCAGCAATACCATAGTGCAACACAAAACACCATCCCAGCAGAACCAAATACCATAGTGCGGCACAACATACTACCCCAGAAGCTATTCCTCTGTGGTGGCCATCGATGGCTGCCAGGTTCTGTCATTGTCTAGTTGTCTCTAATTAAAGGGGTTGTCCGCTTTATTTATATAACATGAACAGGAATTGAATGGGACGCACCTGCTCACTGCTGCAGTTGCGACAGGGGAGCAGGTAAACAATAAAGAGAAGGCAGCGCTCATATGAACGAGGCCTCCTCTTCGAACAGCTGATCAGCGCGCGGTGCCGGGAGTCTGACCCCCGCCGATCTGATCTTGATGACCTATCCAGAGGATAGATCAGGAATATACTGTAAATAAAGCGGAAAGATATGGAGCAGGTGCTTAGGAGGTGAGATCAGGGCCACAACCCCAAGCCAACTCTACCTTTAGCATGCTGTCTGGCCTGCCTCTAATAATTACCCCTATTATGCCCCCAGTTGCATGTTCCCCAACTGGCCAGCGAAAGAAGAGTAAAAACTCATCATCTGCAGAGCCTTTTCCAGTCTGCGGCTTGAGACTTTTGTGTCCCTGCGCCACTTGCACACTGTCTTATATAGTGGCCTGTGGCCTATGAGTGTGAACAGTATGGCAAGGAACCATGTGTCTCCATGCCCCACCACAGTATTCAGCTCTACCACTGTCCTGAGGATAGCCATATAATTGAATTCAGGAGTGCATCTACGGCTGCCAACCAGGTACATAAGTATTTGATGCTCCCAAAGTTAACTGCTGAGAACATCAGACCCTTATTTACCCGGCCTGCAGCAGTGGACTCGGGCAGTAGGGTCTCCCTGTAGGGTCTATGGCCACTCCGCCCCTGTCTATGCAGTTCCTCTATAAATTAAAATTTACACGAGAATGCCCCCCCTGAAGATTTAGGTTGTGTATCAGAGGTAGCAACAGTGGGTGTTTGGGTTTAGATGTACACGTTGTTGGGTCTTGGTTCAGGTCCTCCATGTTGCTATTATCAGGAGATCTGAGGTCTTCTGGGAGGTCTGAGTAGGAAGTGTGAAGGAGACAGGGCAAAAAAATATCCAGCAAAAACAGTTGATCGAGAAGGTGGTCCATGAAGCAAGAGCTATTTGTTAATCCCCCACTACCACAAGTTGAGCCACCATATTGTACAATGGGCCACCAATTATTACATATGAATCCATACTGTTTATATCTTTTGGTCTTAAGTAAGTGGGCAAAGATTGCTGTAAACATAAAGCTTTGGAATGATGGCCATTTTCAGAAGGTTAGACCAAGGTGTAAAGAACAATAACATTTGTAAAGCTCTTTTCTCCCATAGGACTCAAAGCGCATAGATATGTCTCAGATCAATACAGGGTTGCAGGCTGGACTGTTAGTAAATAGTCAGGTGTTCATAAATGTCAGACTAAACAGGTGGCTTTTAAATGCTTCCAGGGGTGGGGATGTCCTAATTGGGTGTGGCAGGAAGTTCCAAAGTGTAGGGGCGGCATTATAGAAGGCTCTGTCTCCAAAGATTTTGAGGTGGACTCTGGGGGTGATCAAGTTATTAGATCCTTTTGATCTAAGATTGTGGGGGGTGTGATGCAGTTGCAACAAGTCCTTTAGGTATCCAGGGCCTTGATTGTGCAAGGATTTGAATATCAATAAGCCAATCGTAAACAGAATTCTCAATTTTATCGGTAGCCAGTGTAGTGATCGAAGGGTTGGTGTTATGTGGCAATGGCGGGGTTGGCTTGTTAACAGCCTTGCAGCAGCATTCTGTACTAATTGCAGGCAATGCAGGGCTTTGTTTGGAAGGCCTGTATAGAAAACATTGCAGTAGTCCAACCGTGGTGTGATGAAGGCATGAATAAGGTTTGGGAGATCTGCTGGAGGTATGAGGTGTTTAATTTTTGCACTGTCCCTTAGGTGAAAGAAGGAAAGTTTCACAACAGTTGAGATTTGATTCCTGAAGCTTAGTTCCCCAGCAATCAAGATGCCAAAGCTGCGCACAAAGTTTGATTTGCTCAGGTCTGAGCTCCCTATCCTTAGTGGTGCTGGCTGAGACTGGAGCTGCTTTGCTGTCCAGCGCTGACCTCCGATAACAAGAACCTCAGTTTTGTCAGCATTTAGTTTTAGCCAATTATCATTCATCCACTCCTGAAGCTCAGCTAAGCACGCATTTATTTGTGGGGTAGGGTCTGTGATGCGAGGTTTGAAAGAGAAATATAGCTGGGTGTCATCCGCATAGCAGTGATAGGTCAGGCCATGTTTTTGTATGATTTTTCCAAGTGGCAGCATGTATATGGTGAACAGTAAAGGAGATAGTATCGTGCTCTGGGGTAAAACTGTATTTTAGTGGTATAGGATTGGAGAGGAAGGGCCCCCAAGGATACCCTTTGAGTTCTGCCAGCCAGGAAGGAGTTGAACCACTGGAGAACTAAGCCATCTATGCCACAGTACTCTTGTAGCCCGTTAAGCAAGATTTTGTGATCAACTGTGTCAAAAGCCGCTGAGAGGTCGAGCAAAATCAGGATGGAACATTAGGTCAGTGACTTTATCGTCCACCACCTCCTCTTCCACTTCCTCACTCTGCTCATCCTCCTGAATTGTTGACCTAACAACAACCTCAGTTATTGACAACTGTGACTCATCCTCATCATTAACCTCTTGAGACACTAATTGCCGTTGACTTATTGGCAACTGTGTCTCATCATCATCATCCAGCTCGTGAAACACTAATTGCCGTTCCCCACCGTCATCTTCTTGTGACTGTGGATGCTCAAGAGTTTGGGAATCAGGGCACAAGATCTCATGTCCCTCTTCAAGCAGGCTTGTTGAGAGGCCCAAATGAAGGAATGGCGCTGAAAAGAGCTCCTCGGAATGTGGGATCATTTGTTTGGCAAGACTCTCCATGGTGGGAGGAAGGAGGATCAGGGTGTCACGGCAGGTGTATAGAAAACTAGAAGACAAAAAATAAAGATCCGACTGACTGGATCCAAAACTAAGGAACCAGAGGGTAAGCCCTGTAACAGACCTGGCTCTCTCCTTAACTGCTCAGCCTATGCAAACATCTCTATGGTAGATGATTGCATACCCTCGTTCCTCGACTGTATGACACCTGAACACCCTATAATAGTGAGGGGACACGACCACCGGCTCCCTACACTTAATACGGAGGGAGTCAGGGTCACCTAGGATCCAGCAAACAGGAAAACACAAATGAATGAACAAACTTATCTGTAGAAGACTCAGTAGTAGCATCCAGCATGCACACACTCCAGGAAGTTGTATAAACCGCAAAGTGATGCAGTATGGGAAGGGATTTAAAGGGATGCAATCAGTGCAAATACATGACAGCTGAGAGAGGCTAACGAGATGAGAAAACAAAAGCAAAACAAAAGGAACCTCAAGCAGGAGGTTCTAAAGAACGTCTGTCAGAGATTCTCAGATGTCTGGTGGTGACAGTACCCGTCCTTCTACGAGTGGACTCCGGACACTCAGAGCCCACCTTCTCAGGATGGGACCTATGGAAAGCCCTGATGAGACGAGTGGCCTTAATGTCCGTCACTGGGACCCACATCCTCTCCTCAGGACCATAACCCTCCCAATGAACGAGGTACTGGAGAGAACCGCGGACAACACGAGAATCCACAATCCTAGAGACCTGAAATTCAAGATTACCATCAACCACAATCGGAGGAGGAGGCAAAGACGAGGGTACAATGGGTTGGACATAAGGTTTTAATAAGGACTTATGAAAAACATTATGGATCTTCCAAGTCTGAGGAAGATCAAGACGGTAGGCAACAGGATTGATGACGGACAAGATTTTGTAAGGCCCAATAAACTTAGGACCCAACTTCCAGGAGGGAACCTTCAATTTGATATTCTTAGTAGACAACCACACCAGATCACCAACATTCAGGTCCGGACCAGGCACACATCTCTTATCCGCCACACGCTTATATCTCTCACTCATGCTCTTTAGATTATCCTGAATATTTTGCCAAATAGATGACAAAGACAAGGAGAATCTGTCCTCATCAGGTAAACCAGAAGACCCTTCTCCAGAGAAAGTCCCAAACTGCGGATGAAACCCATATGCATCAAAAAATGGTGACTTATCAGAGGACTCCTGACGACGGTTATTTAAAGCAAACTCAGCAAGGGACAAAAAAGAACACCAATCCTCCTGATTCTCCGCCACAAAACAGCGCAGATATGTCTCCAGATTCTGACTGACGCGCTCTGTCTGGCCATTCGACTGCGGGTGGAAAGCAGAAGAGAATGACAACCGAACCCCCAAGCGAGAACAGAAAGCCTTCCAGAATCTGGAAACAAACTGCGTGCCCCTATCAGAGACTATGTCTGAAGGAATACCATGCAATTTGACAATGTGATCAATAAATGCCTGCGCCAGCGTCTTAGCATTGGGCAAGCCAGGAAAAGGAATGAAATGCACCATTTTGCTAAAATGGTCCACCACCACCAGAATCACAGTCTTCCCCGAGGAACGAGGCAGGTCCGTAATGAAGTCCATGGACAGATGTGTCAAAGGACGGGAAGGAATGGGTAACTGAAGGAGAGGACCTGATGGCTATGAATGTGGGACTTTGGCACAAGCGCAGGTCTTGCAGGCTGCCACAAAACCCTCAACCGACTTACGAAGCGCCGGCCACCAGAATCTCCGAGCGATGAGATCCACTGTGGCTCTTGCCCTCGGGTGCCCAGCAAGGACAGTATCGTGGTGCTCCTTAAAAATCTTGTGTCTTAAAGCGAGAGGCACAAACAACCTCCCAGGAGGACAAAGATCAGGAGCCTCTGACTGGGCTACCTGAACCTCTGCCTCCAATTCAGGATAAAGAGCAGAGACCACCACACCTTCAGCCAAAATGGGACCCGGGTCTTCAAAATTCCCAGCTCCCGGAAAACAACGTGACAGGGCATCCGCCTTCACATTCTTAACCCCAGGGCGGAACGTGACAACAAAATTAAACCTTGAAAAGAAAAAAGACCATCTGGCCTGTCTCGGGTTCAGACGCTTGGCTGACTCCAAGTAGGCCAGATTCTTATGGTCAGTAAACACGGTAATAGGGTGTCTGGCTCCCTCTAGCCAATGGTGCCATTCCTCAAAAGCTAACTTGATGGCCAACAACTCCCTATCTCCCACATCGTAATTTCTCTCTGCGGAGGAGAGTTTCTTCGAGAAAAAGGCACACGGTCGCCATTTGGCAGGAGAGGGACCCTGAGACAAGACCGCACCCACACCCACCTCAGAAGCGTCCATCTCAACTATGAAGGACAGAGAAATATCAGGTTGTACCAAGATGGGAACGGAAGCAAAACTCTCCTTGATACTAGAAAAGGCCTTACGCGCCTCTACCGACCAGGAGGAAAAATCTACCCCCTTTCTAGTCATATACAGACGTGGACAAAATTGTTGGTACCCTTTGGTCAATGAAAGAAAAAGTCACAATGGTCACAGAAATAACTTTAATCTGACAAAAGTAATAATAAATTAAAATTCTATAAATGTTAACCAATGAAAGTCAGACATTGTTTTTCAACCATGCTTCAACAGAATTATGTAAAAAAATAAACTCATGAAACAGGCATGGACAAAAATGATGGTACCCCTAACTTAATATTTTGTTGCGCAACCTTTTGAGGCAATCACTGCAATCAAACGCTTCCTGTAACTGTCAATGAGACATCTGCACCTCTCAGCAGGTATTTTGGCCCACTCCTCATGAGCAAACTGCTCCAGTTGTGTCCGGTTTGAAGGGTGCCTTTTCCAGACTGCATGTTTCAGCTCCTTCCAAAGATGCTCAATAGGATTGAGGTCAGGGCTCATAGAAGGCCACTTTAGAATAGTCCAATTTTTTCCTCTTAGCCATTCTTGGGTGTTTTTAGCGGTGTGTTTTGGGTCATTGTCCTGTTGCAAGACCCATGACCTGCGACTGAGACCAAGCTTTCTGACACTGGCTAGTACATTTCTCTCTAGAATTCCTTGATAGTCTTGAGATTTCATTGTACCCTGCACAGATTCAAGACACCCTGTGCCAGACGCAGCAAAGCAGCCCCAGAACATAACAGAGCCTCCTCCATGTTTCACAGTAGGGACAGTGTTCTTTTCTTGATATGCTTCATTTTTTCGTCTGTGAACATACAGCTGATGTGCCTTGGCAAAAACTTCGATTTTTGTCTCATCTGTCCACAGGACATTCTCCCAGAAGCTTTGTGGCTTGTCAACATGTAGTTTGGCATATTCCAGTCTTGCTTTTTTATGATTCGTTTTCAACAATGGTGTCCTCCTTGGTCGTCTCCCATGTAGTCCACTTTGGCTCAAACAACGACGGATGGTGCGATCTGACACTGATGTTCCTTGAGCATGAAGTTCACCTTGAATCTCTTTAGAAGTCTTTCTAGGCTCTTTTGTTACCATTCGGATTATCCGTCTCTTAGATTTGTCATCAATTTTCCTCCTGCGGCCACGTCCAGGGAGGTTGGCTACAGTCCCATGGATCTTAAACTTATGAATAATATGTGCAACTGTACTCACAGGAACATCTAGTTGCTTGGAGATGGTCTTATAGCCTTTACCTTTAACATGCTTGTCTATAATTTTCTTTCTGATCTCTTGAGACAGCTCTTTCCTTTGCTTCCTCTGGTCCATGTCGAGTGTGGTACACACCATATCACCAAACAACACAGTGATTACCTGGAGCCATATATATAGGCCCAATGGCTGATTACAAGGTTGTAGACACCTGTGATGCTAATTAGTGGACACACCTTGAATTAACATGTCCCTTTGGTCACATTATGTTCTGTGTTTTCTAGGGGTACCATCATTTTTGTCCATGCCTGTTTCATGAGTTTATTTTTTTACATAATTCTGTTGAAGCATGGTTGAAAAACAATGTCTGACTTTCATTGGTTAACATTTATAGAATTTTAATTTATTATTACTTTTGTCAGATTAAAGTTATTTCTGTGACCATTGTGACTTTTTCTTTCATTGACCAAAGGGTACCAACAATTTTGTCCACGTCTGTAAGTGAGTGGTTTAACAACAGAGGAATAATTCAAAATAAACTTCCTGCAATAATTGGCAAAACCCAAAAAACGCATCAGCGCCTTCTGATTCTCAGGAAGCTCCCACTCAAGCACAGCGCGGACCTTCTCGGGGTCCATGTGAAAACCAGAAGCGGAGAGAAGAAACCCCAGAAATTGAATTTCTGGAACCGCAAACACACATTTTTCCAGTTTAGCGTACAATTTATACTCCCACAGGATGAGCAAGACCTGACATAGGTGGTCCTTATGAGTTTTGAAATCAGGAGAAAAAATCTAAATGTCATCTAGATACACTAATACAAATTTCCCCATTAAATGATAAAAAATGCTGTTCACAAAATTCTGAAAGACGGCTGGAGCATTTATCAAACCAAAAGGCATAACCAAATTCTCAAAATGGCCCTCAGGGGTATTGAGGGCGTCTTCCATTCGTCTCCTTCTCTGACCCTGACCAGGTTGTATGCCCCTCTTAGATCCAACTTGGAAAAAACTTTAGCCCTAACAATCTGGTTAAACAGGTCCGGGATCAGAGGAAGCGGATAAGGGTCACGAATTGTGATATTGTTCAGCTCCCTGAAATCCAGACATGGTCTTAAAGAACCATCTTTTTATTTTAACAAAGAAAAAACCAGTGGCAACAGGTGACTTCGAGGGTCTTATGTGTCCCTTTCTCTGACTCTCGGAGATATAAGCACGCATAGCGACCCTTTCAGGTTGGGAGAGATTGTATAAACGAGATTTAGGCAGCTTGGCACCTGGGGTGAGATTAATAGGGCAATCGTACTCCCTGTGAGGGGGCAAGTCCTGAACACCACTCTAAGAAAACACATCCGAAAATTCAGAGAGAAAATATGGTACAGTCTTAGTAGAAACCTCAGAAACAGATGTCGTGAGGCAATTCTCTCTGCAAAAGTCACTCCAACCATTTTTTTGCCTTGCTTGCCAATCAATGGTGGGGTTATGTTTAGTGAGCCAGGGTAGCCCCAACAATAGAGGAGTAGGCAAATGCATCTTTCAATCCCTCTGAAAGACCATGGCAAAATTGACTTCGGAGTGCAGCATCATTCCAACCAGTATCAGCTGCCCATCTCCAAAATTCTGAACAGTATATCTCTGCAGACTGTTTACCCTGGCATAAAAGACGTAGTCTAGACTCAGCCAGAGCAATACGATCTGGATCATCATATATCTGACCCAGGGCTAAAAAAAATTCATCCACTGAACAGAGGGGCCGTGCCCCCACCGGCAGCGAAAAGGCCCAGGACTGAGTGTTATCCCTGAGCAGCGAGATGATGATCCCCACCCTCTGCTCCTCATCACCAGAGGAATGGGGAAGTAGGCGAAAATGGAGTTTGCAAGCCTCTCTAAAACAAACAAAATTCTCACTACCCCCGGAGAACGTATCCGGGAGCGAGATCTTAGGCTTAGAACAAACTCCATGAACGCAAGCTGATCCGGTCACCTGAAACTGAGAAACAGTTTTACGGAGATCTGCTACCTCCAATGAAAGACCCTGTATGTGTTCAGTCAAAAGTGAAACCGGATCCATGCTTGAGACGGTTTTGGCGGTTTATAATGTCACGGAAGGTGTACAGAAAACTAGAAGACACAAAATAAAGATCCGACTGACTGGATCCAAAACTAAGGAACCAGAGGGTAAGCCCTGTAACACACCTGGCTCTCTCCCTAACTGCTCAGCCTATGCAAACATCTCTATGGTAGATGATTGCATACCCTCGTACCTCGACTGTATGACATCTGAACACCCTATAATAGTGAGGGGACATGACCACCGGCTCCCTACACTTAATACGGAGAGAGTCAGGGTCACCTAGGATCCAGCAAACAGGAAAACACAAATGAATGAACAAACTTATCTGTAGAAGACTCAGTAGTAGCATCCAGCATGCACACACTCCAGGAAGTTGTATAAACCGCAAAGTGATGCAGTATGGGAAGGGATTTAAAGGGATGCAATCAGTGCAACTACATGACAGCTGAGAGAGGCTAACGAGATGAGAAAACGAAAGCAAAACAAAAGGAACCTCAAGCACAATCAGAGCTTCTCAGATGTCTGGTGGTGACACAGGGTGAGGATTGTGTTGACCAGACTCTTGGCTACTGAGACTGGACTTGGTGGAAGACAGGGTGGTGCTTAACCAACTGGAAGCATCTGCTGCAAGCCAACCGACCACCTGGTCGCACTGGTCTGACTTCCAGAGTGTTGTCCTGCGCCGCCCTGCAAACTAGGACATGAAGCTAGGTATTGTGGATGAATGTTTTTCTTGTGCTCTGGCAGTAGGCACAGTTTAAATGTGCCCAAGGCTATGGCCTCTGCGTTCACCATCAGCATCACGGCCACTTCCCTGTCCTGTACTGCTCGCCTTCTTCATATTAAATGTTATATATGCTTGAAAGTATGCCACAAGTACAGTAGCATAGGATTTGTAAGTGTATGCGCAAAAAAAATTCGAAAAGGTATTTGGGATGTCGAAACGTCACACAGGAGATATACCGCAGATAATGGCGCTGATGTCACCAGCGGCTAATAAATAATTACAGGGAATGTCACAGGTCTTTGGGATGTGGAAACGTCACACAGGAGATATACCGCAGATAATGTCGCTGATGTCAGCAGTGGCTAATATAAAATTACAGGGAATGTCACAAGGTACTTGGGATGTGGAAACGTTACACAGGAGATGTACCCCAGGTAATGTCACTGTCCGCAGCAGACACTGTCTACGGAAAAAGTACACTGGATGTCACTGATATATTTGGGATGTGCACACGTTATACAGGAAATGTAGCACAGCTAATGTCACTGTCCGCAGCCGACACCGTCTACGGAAAAAGTACACTGAATGTCACAGATATTTTTGGAATGTGCACACGTTACACAGGAGATATAGTGCAGATAATGTTGCTGTCTGCAGCAGCCTAACTATTGCACGCTATTTAGTGCAGGATGCCCTAAAAATAGATATTGCTGCCACACACAATAGTCCTTAAAAAGACTTTTGGGTCTGTAAAGTTAGGTTGCGCTAAAAATATATATTGCTGCTGCCACACACAACAATAGTCCTTAAAAGGACTTTTGGGTCTCTGACAAGTTTTTCAAGTAAAAAAACTAAATTTCACTCCCTACACTATCTTTCCCTTCTTCAGCACAGCTTTCCCTGACTAACACTGATCCGAACACGTGTCATCAGGTGCTATATAGCACCCGATGATGCGTTCCGGCCAGCCAGTCCCTGTAATGCCAGTAACCAACATGGCTACAGCATTACAGTGAAGGGCAGTACTTACATGAGCATGCTCGATCGACACTAATCACAAGAAACATATAAAATGCAGTTACACAGTATTAAACAGTATAAGTCAGTTCAAGTTAACCCTTTGAAGTAAAATAAAATAAGGAGTTGATGTGTAACATCCCAGAGTTATGTTACTAAACTCTTTTTCCCGCTACTATTTGTTGGTAACATGTGCCTTGTCATCTAATGTGATTTTATTTAATATTCCTCACAAATGTGCATTGAAAGCCTTGTTTAAATGTACTTTGCTGTAATTTTCATGTTCACCAGCAGGTGGCAGCAATGTGTTAGCAGGGCCTTAGTAACAGTTTAGCATATCTAGACTGGAATAGTACATTCCAGTTGAGCTCCCCCCTCTTTGAGCAGAGTGGGCTTGCCCATGTCCTGCCTCATGGGGTCTCAACTGAACTGATCTGCTCTAACCACTGACCTGAACTGAACTAACCTCCTCCCACTAGGCCTGACCAGGGTATATATAAGACCTAAGCTCTATCCCCATCTAGTGGTGGGATGTATAAATTGGACCTAATCTGCCTGTTAACAGGGATTTTGCAGATACACAAGTGCAAAGTTATACATCACGGTACAATGCAATTGTTAAGATGAAAAAGTACTTTAAGCAGTGCCCACACACGCGTAGTGGGACGCTGCAGTATCTGTGGAAAAGTACTAGCTTCTCAGTGCACAGGCTGGAAAGTCCCAAAGTCTCTCAATATTAGGCTACTTTCACACTTGCAGCAGAGAAATCTGGCAGGCTGGTCCAGCAGAAAACAGCCTGTTGGAATAGCCTGTAACGTTTTTTTGTCTGACCAAATCCCGACATATTTGCGACCAGATCCCCGCCATGACCCGTTATAGTCAATGGGATTGGGCAGGCATGCAACAACTGCTATGCCGGATCTGGAGAACTTCGGCAGGCTGTTATCTGCCGGAACAGCCTTACAGAATTCTTTGCCACAAGTGTGAAACTAGCCTGAGCTTGTTGTGCATTAACCCTTTCGGTGCAATTCCAGTTAAAAAGAGACAGGATATATTACAATAAATATATGAAAGGCAGCTCAACAATATAAAACAATATAAGTGCACAAAACAGCAGAAATCACAGTGCTAGTTAACCCTAACTAGTTAACTGGCTTTGTGTAGTAGCAGTAGGTGCAAGTGTCCATAGTCCAAGGTACCCTTGCTCCAGGGCACTACATAAGGTGTGTGGATCTCATGTCTATCACAATGTAATTATATCAGTAATGTCAGTAATTGGGGGCGGGGCTGTGACAACCTCTCAGACATGATGTAGGGGCAGGTTGTCGGCATTGTGGATGGAGTTATCCTTTAACATGTTTTTTTCTAGATGAGCGTGGAGAAGCAGAGAGACGTCAGCCTGTGGTCGCAGACCTTTGCTCTTCTTTGGAAGAATCTTCTGCTGAAATGGAGGAGGAAGTGGCATACAGTTCTGGCAAGTTGTCAGGCTCTGGGGGCACAATGCGGCCGCTGTCTGTGTGTAAACGGGTGCGGCAGATTTGTTGTGTAGTCAGCAGAATTAAGAGATTTCCTAACCTGAGGTGGCATGGCCTGGACATTTCTGAGCTGTGCCCGGGTGCTTGCTGAACCCTACAGATCCATCCCAGGGCCCCCATAGATCGCAGCCACAGATGAAGCGTTGGTTCGGATGATAATCACAGCATTCAGATACCGGCCGTGTACATTCCGCATTTTGTTGAACGGAACGGCCGGTTCCTAATAGAACAGTTCTATCCTTGTCAGGATTAGGGCATGCTCTATTTTTTTGCGAGGCCACGGATGCGGACAGCACATATGTGCGCTGTCCACATGTTTTGCGGCCCCATTAAAGTGAATGGGCCTGCATCCGACCCGCAAAAAATGCTGACCAAAAAAACGTGTGAATGAGCCCTTATTTGTCATGGATACACATTACCAACAACTCTCTCATTTGCAGCACCTTTGTATTCATGAGTAGAATTTTGGAATAACGGTAAAGACTGACACAGGAAGAAACAGGACAGCGCATGCAGAAGTGGCAGGCAGTGTACATTAGTAGATGGATTACTAGAAGGTGTATCATCCCTATAGCCACTGATGATTTCCTCTCTCCTGGGACAGGAATGGCTCCAGCACTTGGCGTTTGTGCTGCTCTTGTTTTTCTTCACTTACAGCCTGGAGGATGCAAGGATGCCATATCTGTCGCCGGCCGCCGAACTCGGGCGATTGGATAAGTTTAACATCACAGATGTTGTCGGATACAGCCTAAAGTCATCCGCTGCCCACAAGATCATGCAGAAAGTTCACAAGAGCGGCAGAATGCCAGGTAATGGCGATGGAAGCTTCATGGTGGAGTTCCCCTTTAAAGGGGTTCTGCACTTTGTTTAAACTGATAATCTATCCTCTGGATAGATCATCAGCATCTGATCGGCGGGGGTCAAGGGAACGGAGCTTAGCCGCGCCCAGGCCAGTGATACTAGTCGTGACGTCACTCGGCCAGCGGTAAACAGTGAGAAGGCCACGGCGCCGCTGCCTTCTCAAACAGCTGATCGGCTCTGGATAGATCAGATGCTGATGATCTATCCAGAGGATAGCTCATCAGTTTAAACAAAGTGCAGAACCCCTTTAAGCGCTATGTCTATCTTTGCTGGCATTTCTATATCTCCTGTGTACCTTCAATTAAAATGAAGTAACTGCAAATAGTCTTCATCAGAAATATGCTACCGTTTTGTGTCTACAGCTCCTAGGCCGGACTGCACGTCACCATGGTAACAGACAACAAACAAAGCCTGTGTAGTCTGATGCTGCAGTCATACATCTTCTTCCTCACATACAGAATCAGACTACGCAGGGGATTTATGTAGTCTGTTGCCGTGGAGACACAGAGGCCTACAACTAATATTCTTTGCAAAGTTGCTTCTTTTTAAATTGTAGACACATTGGAGCAATAAAGGGGGTAACTAATGTTATAATACAGCAGGACCCCAAATACACCCATCTGGGGTCACAGATGGTGAATGATACGTGACGATTTTACTTTTTGCTCCGCCAGGAATCACCATTGAGGGAATCTCCAACGAAACGGAAATGCTGCACCTTGTAACTGAGAGAGAAATGGTGGCGGTGACGTTTGAGAGTGAATTCACGTATTACATCCAGTACCCATCGTATGACGTGCCCCGGGCAAATGACTACATAGAATACAGACGTAAGTGAGTGGGCGGGCATGGGTTGATGCTCTCAGTAGGGTTGATCTGCGTGTGTCTAACCACCCATGGTTCTAAACCACATCATTTCAGATCCTTGCTGAAAAATCTGCAGCTATATAAACAGCAGCACAGAGCTCGGTGCGGAATATGGTCGGGAATCCACATGAAAATACCACTGTGTGAACATACCCTTATTACACCATAGACATTAAGGATAACATGGCCTGAAACCAGCGCTGTAAGGGTGTATTCACACAGTGAGGTTTCCCTTGTGCTACCTGGTAATAACATTCCTGCTTGTGTTATTGGGGGACACAGAAATCGGGGGTATAGCTGTTGCCACTAGGAGGAGACACTAAGCAGAAAAAGCATTAACCCCTCCTGCCATCTATACTCCTCCTGTAGGCACCGGTAATCAGGAGGCAGACCCCCCACTCATGCCGGGCCGCCTCCTCCTGCTTTTTTTTGTTTTACCCCTTTTGGCAGGAAACAGGGATAATGGCGTCTTCTTGTTATCCCCAGCGGCAGGGGCAAACAGTGTCAGCCCCCTCTTCCTTCCATCCACCAGCCTTCTGTTGCCCACCAGCCATGGGGTCACCCATCGTTCATGTCCGCTCTCCCGCCTCCGTTATTTGCACACCTGGGTGCCATTACCACAGGGGAGCCGAAGCGAAGACCATGAACATGGGGTGAGTATTTCAGGATTAAGTAGATATTCTCACCTACTCCTCTACATGACCAACGCACCCCCTTTTTTCCCAGGTGACTCCCATCCCCCAAGAGTCTTTTTCTTCCTGGGGGATTCCAGGGCTTGGGGTCCCTCCTCTTTATTGGGTTACCTAAAGGAGCCCCCATATCCCTACATAGCTGGTCAGAGCAGGAGTTGCTGAAGTCAGACGTTCAAGCACAACTCATAGAACCGCCTACTGGAGCCTTGAACCAACATGATTTCCGGGCCCATCCCCAGTCCTGGCCTTATTATCTATTTGAGGCTGCAGCTCTTGCTGCTTACTAGGCCTTCAGTGGGTCTGGAAGCAGCACGTCTTTTATTTCCAGCAGGTGGAACTGTGTGTCCAACCAACTACCCTTTTGCCCATTGTGGTGGGCCAGTCCAGGGCCACACCAACTCATGCCCCTATCTGAGCTGTCCTATCTAATTGAGGCCGTGGTGAGGCCCAACCTTCAGTGGGACTGAGGAAGCGTGTTTCTGGCGAATGGTGGTTTGACCGCCGTGCCTCCTTCTTTTCTCTAAGGAAAGGCTCCTAGACCCCCCAGACATTTTTCTCTACACAGCACCGGTGCTCCAGACCTATGTCCTACTGACCTCTTCTCCTGCCCCAGCTATCTTATTTACTTGAGGTCAAGGCTTTTACAGCCAACTAGGCCAAAATTGCAGCACAGATGGAGGTGATGTAGTCACTATGCCTGTGGACTTTATTCCTGGCCCTACTATTGTGGCTGGGCTCAGTTTTTTTTTACAGCCTCCATACGTCTTTCCAAGGACGGACTGCCGGTAGGACTCCATGTTTTTGTTTGCCCTCTCAAGGTGCAATAATTATACTAATGCAAGAAACTTTATCTAATATGGCTGTGTGGTTTCTAACATGCACCAGGCGGCCTCATTACCCCCTCACTCCGGCGGAGTAGTGGTACTAACACTAGCAACTGTATATGCAACGGACGGCCTCCCCTCCGGGGCCCTCTCTATAACACGCATCCCAGGTGTAGGAAATGCAGAGTGATATGTTGCAGCCTAAAATGTCTGTTTATGTGTGTCACGGTGGTCCTACCTGGATACGACTGGACCCCAGGCTTTGGCTCCGAAGCAACAATAGGGGGAATAATTGAGGGATTTGAAGAAATAACTTGAGTCCAGACCTTGAGATAAAGTTCAATGGCAGCTTTACTTTGCATAACCATTCCCCCAAAACTGTTTACAGGCTTTGTCTTGGTTCCAGCAGGCTTTAGCATTAAACTGGCAGGCAAACTCAACTCTGCTCTATCCTTCTCTCACTCTGCTGTACTGACAAGCTGACTTGGTAACTTGACTTATTCTTTATGCTGCACTTCACCTTTTAGTCAGACTTATCTTCTGCCAAGGAATACAGTAGGTTAGTATCCTGGCAGCTCCAACATGGAGTCTCAACCAGCACAAACCAGAACTGCGACAAGCTCATTCTGGTAGCAAAAGGACTGGCCCACTTCTGAGCAAAGGGGGGGGGGGGGGGGATGAAAAGGTGAGTAGCTCTGCCATGTTTGCTGCCACCTGCTCCATGAACAGTTACATAACATTATTATAAATGCACAGTGTTGAGAGACCTGGAAATAAATATATAGGTGACATACAGGTTAGACCATAAAAGATAATAGCAAGGTGCAGAAGTGGTAACACCACTCTGGGGTGTTACATATATAACATGGGTATGCGGTCTCTCCTCCCTGGGTGGAGTACTTGTGTCCTAACTGGTCTCTGTACCTGTGATGGTTACCCAGTCTCTGCAAGCTCCATATGGCAGCATTACCCCAGTAAATATGTGGCATATTGGGCTCTTGCTGGCTCCTGTATCTGGTGACTATGCAGTTATTGACAGCATGGTAGAGCCACCTTCTCCCCATAACTTGGCGCAGTAATTGTTCCAACACTGGGTTCAGTGTTTCTCGCTTCTGTGTAGCTGTTGCACCCAATGGTCATTGTTCTCCTGCTCTTTGTCAGCCATACTCCCCCTTTCAGAAGCAGAGTGCTTGTGCCCTTGGATATAACCATCTTTTGGAAGGCGTCATCCTCTACTGCTACATAACATGTCAGCTCCTAGTAGTGAGGCCCCTGGATCCCAGCGTGCTTAGTCATGAGACATGCCGCCAGGCTCTGATAACCCATGACCCGCGTGCTCAGTTTCATTTCCCTTGGAGCTGCTCTGTGCACCATCTGTGTTTCTTCAGGTCTTCCTGTTTGTCAGTCATGGGGTGTGTGGCTGTGGTTTAGTGGTCAAAACATCTTTCTAGTAAACAGGAGATCTCGAGTTCAGATCTCAGTATCGTCCGCCATTAACCTCCATTCTCGATCTGCCCTTGACTGGCATCCACACCTACACCCCTCGCAACCTACCACAAGGGAGCCATGTGGTCCTGTATTGGACTCCTGTATGCTTGCCAGTACATGGTTGTTGGTTGGCCTTGTCCTTGCAGGATTTTATCCCCTGTAACCTTCTTACATTTAGCATGTCAGCATTTCTATTCTGAGGTTTACCTCTTGAAGTTTGGCCAAGTCCTCTTTCAGTGAAGCTCCCAGGCAGGTTTTTACTCGATTTCTACTGCCTTTATCTCAGGGCTTCTCACCTATGGTTGACCCTGCATCTCTTTGATTGGCTAAGGTCACCATTTTTTTACTAGGACATCTTTCTGGGGCCCTCAGCTGGTCTAGCATTGCAATTATGGTGTTGATTTGCTGGTCCCTTGGGCTTTCAGCTTGAGCAGTAGGACCAGTTCCCAGACGCTCTCCCATTTTTTCTTTGCTGTCTCCATTTTTTGGTTCTTAGCCACTACTTTGGCTGGTGTCTTCCACCTTCTATATCTGGTTTCCCAGGCTTCACCTTTGCATGAAGTTAACCTTCACTCTGCATGCTCTGGTGATAGGTAAGGTCTTCAGGTACCAATCTGTCTCTTTTCAGACCGATGTGTTGGCAAAGTTCCCTCTGTTGTCTATAAACTATGGTTTGTTACCCTCCTTTTTTCTATGCCTCGTCCTTCTAGCACTGAGGACTTCCTCCTTCTTGTGCTAAAATGCCTCATCTATTTTTTCATGGAGTTGATTAATTAGATTTGGCTTCCTTTTACTTCTTGGAAACTTTCACCTCCATTTTCCAATATGTTCAGCCTACCTGTGCTGTTTCCCTTTGACTTGGCGTCAACACTTTCTGCCATCGTGAAAGTGTTTGCCACAGTCATAGCATTTCTCTAGTTCAGATCGGTTTCGTTGTCACTATGCCTCAATATCATCCTGGTAATGGTTTCCTCCTTTTCTAAACTCTGGGACAGCATACATACTATCTTGGTCACTTTTCTTCCAGTTGGGTATCCTTTCTGAGAAGAGTACTTACTACAGGATCTTCCCAAGTTCTTTTCTCCAGGGCAGCTGCCCTATGCATTATGTGCCACATTCGTCCTTTTGGTTGGGCACTTCTGACTTGCTGGGATTAATATCCAGCCTATCCAATTGTCTAATGGTTCCTCCTGCACGCTCTTTGGACTCTTTTCAACTACCATCCCCAGGGCCACTCATTTTCCTGTTTTTTGTTCACTAAACCGCTTTTTTAGGATGCCCAGACCTGTTCAGTCTGACTAGGCCACCACAGCCTGCTAGTGTTGCCATGGCCATCCATGATTCCTTTGGCTCTACATGCAGTCTACATTGCAGAAGTGGTCTACTGGTGGCAGATTTCCTCAGCAGACATCTCTGGACCCAGGCGAGGTTCCCTTCTTCCCATCCTCCAGTAGACACAATGGGTACATAATTACATATGGTTGAAAAAATACATAAATCGGGGGCATGGCCTGGCCAGCACCTAAAATGGCGGCTTAGTGAGTGAGCTCCAGACACTGCAACCTCTCTCCCTCGCCTAGCGACATTCCTTGCGACCCACAGCACACCCACAAGCCCTGAGATGGCAGCAAAACAGTCGGGGAGGAAGAAGATGCCGAAGGTTAACAGCTCGGTGCCCCTGGAGGAGGTGAGCAAAGATGGCACGAGAAAACGCGGGCACACAGAGCACACACTTATCATCTCTTTAGATCTTACGATGGTACTTAAATTTCTCTCTTTAAATGTGACAGGGTTGAACAGCCCCTTTAAGCAGTCAGTGATGTGGCGAGAACTAAAATCCCAAAAATGTGAAGTTGCTTGCTTGCAGGAGACGGATATGTCATCCTCTAACCCACCTAAAATCCACCATAAAGACTACCCCCATCTTTATCCACTCATACTTTAAAAAAAAAAAAAGAGAGGGGTACTCATAGCCTTTAAGGCGTGGGTGGCGGTTCAGATACATCAAACCTGGATTGATCCACAAAGTCGATATATAATAGTGCATTGTTTACTCAACAATGTAGAATATACCATTGTAAATATCTACGCACCCAACTCGCACACAGAACGCTTCCTTAGGTGCCTACTGGGCAAATTGCAGAAAGTACAGAAGGGAAACATTGTGCTCTGTGGAGACTTTAATGCCATCTGCAATGCTTCTCTTGACTCCACAGCAAAACCCTCATCCCGCAAAGTCTTGGTTGCAAACCTGGCATGAACACATGATGTGTATAACATACAGCGTCTCCTGCATGTGAATGAAAAAGACTACACTTACTATTCGGGAGTCCATAGGACTTACTCCCGCATAGGCATGTTCTGGGTAATAAGCAGATCCCTCATAGATAGAACCTCAGCTGTGGAAATTGGCCCTATTCAATGGTCAGACCACGCTCCAGTAACACTGTCCGTTATCGGAAACCCCCTCGAAAACCTCAGACTATGTTTGGAGACTAAACACTTATCTGTTGTCTATCCCATCTATCAGTAAAGAGGTTGAATCCTCCCTTACAGATTTATTTGCCATAAACGGCACCCCAGAGATTCAGCCCTACACCCTATGGAACTGTCACAAGGTGTACATGAAGGGAGTCCTTATTAAGCAGAGTAGCATATGGCGTAAACAAAGAGATAAAGACATCCAAAACACGATGCACAATATTCACAGGCTCAAATCATTGAACAAACAAGCCCTCTCTGAGACTCATCTAGCAGAGCTCTCTAGAGCTAGATTGCATCTGCGGAGCCTCCTCATGTACGCCTATGAAAAATCCCTTAGACGCCTTAAGTTTCAATACTACGCTCAATATAATAAATCTGGAGCACTTTTGGCGAAAAGGATCAAGTCCCTAACTTTGAAATCGAGAATACAAAGTCTCTCCCACCCAACAACAGGGACCCCAGTCTCCACCCCTAGAGACAAAGCTAACGCCTTTGGAGATTATTACTCTAATCTATACACTCTAAGTACGAATAAAGATACTACACAGCCCACCCAACAAGATCTAGACTCCTTTCTAGAACAGATCAACCTCCCAAAACTAAACCCAGGCCAATGAGAGATCCTCAACAAACCGATATCCTCTGAAGAGTTAAATGCAGTAATCCGCTCACTTCCCATAAATAAGGCCCCAGGTCCCGACAAATTCTCCTCCTAATATTACAAAAAATACGGCCACTTACTCCTCAAACATCTTCTTCCAGTCTACTCTACAGCTATGGTCACTGGCTCCTTCCCATCAGAAATTTTGGAGGCACTTCTAGTGACGATCCCTAAATCAGGCAAGTCACCCTTGCAAACCACTAGCTATCGACCAATATCGCTATTAAACTGCGATGTAAAGATCTATGCGAAAATACTAGTGAATAGGTTCCTGTCCATTAACACCTCTTTAATTTTGATAGACCAAACTGGGTTTGTATCAGGGAGGCACGCTCCGGATAACACCAGGAGACTCCTATCCGCAGGTACTCCGCAGCATCAGGTACTCCGGCCATATTCCTGACACTGGACACTGAGAAGGCGTTTGACCGCATTAACTGGCCATATGCCTTCTCTGTACTAAGAAAGTTTGGATTTACTGGCCCAATATACTCGCCCATTTCCGCACTATATTTCAACCCTTGTAGTAAAGTCTTTGCTAATGGTGCCCTATCCACTGCCTTCCAATTGACAAACGGCACCAGACAAGGGTGCCCATTGTGCCCCCTGTTTTTCGTGCTTTCTATTGAACCCCTGGCGGAATTAATTTGTCGGGATCCGGACATATCAGGCCTCAAAATGGGACCCACAGAACAGAAGCTAGCGCTTTTTGCAGATGACATAATTGTAGTCTGTACAAATCCCAGGACCTCTCTTCATAGAGTATTCTATGTATTAAAGGTATTCGGCCAAATCTCCTGCTACAAACTGAACATAGAGAAATCCCAGAGTCTTCCTATAAACTTACACCCTGACCAATTGCAGCACCTTAAAGACCTGTTCCCCTTTGACTGACAACGAGAAAGCATATCATACCTAGGTATCCAACTAACTTACCCCTCGTCAAAGACGTTCCATACCAATTCCTCCCCCCCCCCCCCCCCCTCCCTACTAGATGACCTACAAAAAGATATTACTGGCATGAAATCATGCCTAATTTCTTGGTTTGGTAGGGTGGCGGCTTATAAAATTCTGCTTCTGCCCAAACTTCTCTACCTATTCCAGACCCGCCCCATTTCAATCCCAGAATCTTTCTTTGGGAAAGCCTGGAAACAGATGATGAACTTAATTTGGAACTCTAAGAATCCTAGGGTAGCATACTCTATCTTGACTATGCATAAAAACAAAGGGGAATTGGGAGTACCAAATTTGAAATACTATCACACAGCATGTTTGCTAGACCAACTAGTCCATTGGTGGAAGGACTCTACAGACAAACACTGGGCGTCACTAGAGAGGGCCTTAATCTCTCTACTCTACGCTCCCCACTGTTAGGTACGGCATGGAGACTAGGCCCATATGTATCCCCCTTACTTACAGTTTGGACATCTATCAAAGCCTGGAAGTGCTTTTTGGAGTTATCAATTGATGAAGGGACCATACCTGGCTCCACTATATCTGCGGTCTGATTTACAGACCACATCCCAGGATTGAATCTCCACACATGGATAGCTCGGGGAATAGGGAATGCACAAGATATGATGGGCCCAGACAATATAATGTCCTTCTCTCATATAAACGACACCTATCAAATTCCCCCTTTCTGGGAAGACTAAAGGAAATCTCACAACAAATCCCCAAAATAGCATTAAGATACCTCCATGAGGGACACCAGAAGAGGTGGAATATACCTCTTCTACAATCACCTAGTACAAAGCAATGAGTGGACCAAGCTACCTCCCTTGATAAAGTAGGTAATTGACCTCCAAAAATCTTTTTGAGCAGAACAATGGAACACTGCCTTCCGCACGGTCAATACTGCCTTCAGTTGTGTATCCCATTAGAAAGCGATATTTAAAACCAGCCTAAGATGGTACTTTACACCTAGCAGACTCCATATAATGTTCCCATCCTCATCGCCTGACTGCTGGAGGGGTTGTGGGCATAGGGGATCTCTCCTTCACATATTATGGTCATGCCCCAAAATCTCGCCGCTGTGGGACAGTGTACAGAAGTTATTAGATGACCTTATTCCCAGCAGACTAATACTAATTCCAGAGCTAGCGCTTCTCTTTATTGGTATTAATATCCTGGCACACCCATACAGAATAGTAGCCACTCATTTACTTATGTCAACCAAACTAATCATCACCCGGCACTGAAAAAGTCCACACACCCCTACCCTGTTGGAAGTGACTGCCCTGATTAACTTGACCTGTATGTATGAGAAAATGTCCTACACACAACAACCCTCCATGACAAAAGTCTACACTACCTGGTCAATATGGCTGTCTAACCATTGGTTTGTGACCTAGCTTACCCACCAATGTGATAACAACCCTCTGGGGATCCCCTAGGTCCAACGTCTAAGTGATCCTGCTCATCAGAACGTTGTATAGGTGAAAGCCAGTATCACTCACTCAGACTCTTTCTTTTTATTCTTATGATTATTTATGTGTTAGTTTTATTCTTGTCTCTGTTTGTTTGCGAATTCAATGAGACCCACATCTTGGGCCTAGACCTAACCACTACTTCCGTTAGAATTCATACATCACCTTCAGTGTTGGAAAGTACCGATGTATACGTACCTCCACTCTGTATTGTAACACCTATGTAAACTGGATTACTTACTGATGTATGATACGACTTTATTGAAAAACAATAAAAACTTCCTGGTTTAAAAAAAAATGAAAAAATACATAAATCCATCAGGTTCAACCAAGGGATAGTTAGGATGCAAATTTTAGAAAAGGGGAGCAAGACCCCAACTTCTACACATTTTCATAAGCATTAATGTCATTTGCTTTTAAGAATTCATTTAAACCTTTTTAAACCCGTCCCCTGTCCCTGCTGTGACCACGTCCTGTGATGATGTCATGGTCTTACCTTCTTGCTGTTCTCCTTCGTTTGACATGTGCTGGCGGCCATCTTGGTTTCTGGGTTTCTTGTAGCCTCCCACCCTGCGGATTCTCCTTCCCACTGGGAGGAGCTGGATGCCTAGCTCATATATATAGGAGGTCTGTGGCTTCAGTTCCTTGCTTGGTCCTCCTGTGTTCACATGCTTCTAAGACTGCTGCTGCTTCTGGTTCCTGATCCTGGCTTCGTCTGACTACCCTGCTGGTTCCTGATCCAGGCTTCGTCTGACTACCCTGCTGGTTCCTGATCCAGGCTTCGTCTGACTACCCTTCTGGTTCCTGACCTCTGGCTTCGCAAGGCCCTGCTTCGGTTCAGCCATCCGTTTGGACTTTTGCCTTACAGCTTGATTTTCAATAAAGCCTTCTTATTTCCACTTATCTCTTGTTGTACGTCTGGTTCATGGTTCCATGACATTAGGACCAAGCCATGAATTCTGACGGTACAGGGCCATCCTCGCTACCTACGCTGGTTGCCAGACTTGATCAGCAGGATCACCTGCTGGGTCGGTTCGCTGTGGCGTTGCAAACCCTGCTTGAACGCACGGCTCATTTAGCTTCCGTTGCCGATGGGTCGGTTGTCGCTCCTGGGCCCGCTCCTACTGCCGCTCCGGTTGTTGCGCCAGAGTCTACCCCGACACCTGTTGCTGCGCCTGCGGTGTTTCGGGGTATGACCGGTTCTGCCCCCCTTCCACAGCGCTTTGGGGGAGAGCCAACTCAGTGCCGAGGTTTCCTTAACCAGGTGGGCATTTACTTCGAGTTGCTGCCACATGCCTTTCCTACTGAGAGATCAAAGGTGGGCTTCTTGATCTCGCTGCTCTCGGACAAGGCCTTGGCCTGGGCCAGCCCTTTATGGGAGAACAACAATCCGGTGGTTGCCGAGTTTTCCGGTTTTGTTGCTTCTCTTCGGAAGGTATTCGATGTGCCGGCTCGTGCTGCCTCTGCTGCAAAGCTCCTTATGTCCATCAGACAGGGTTCACGATCCGTAGCTGAATACGCCATTGAGTTTCATACCCTGGCAGCAGAGGTGGGCTGGAATAATGAGGCTCTGGTCGCTGCTTTCTCTCATGGTCTCTCGGATGCCTTGAAGGATGAGGTTGCAGCTAAGGACCTACCAGTGGAGCTCGAGTCTTTTATTTCTTTCCTGATTTTGATTGACACCAGACTCAGGGAGAGACCTTCCTTTAAGGAGAGCCTGCGGAGGTCTTCTAACAGATTGGCGCCTACGTTTGCTGTCCCACCCGTGCCTCCCTCTTCTCCCACGCCTCCTGGGGATGACTTGTCTGGGGGTGAACCCATGCAGCTGGGGTTTGCTCGCCTGTCCGAGGGGGAGAGGGTACTCCGGAGACGCGAGGGCCGATGCATGTACTGTGGTCTCGGTGGGCATTTTCGGTTGGCATGCCCGAACCGTCCGGGAAACGCTCGCACCTGAGATCCTGTCGGGGGCAGATCTTGGGTGGGGTCTCCTCGTCCCCGGTTTCCCGTGTTGACAAACCACTGATTACTGTTGTCCTCTCCTGGGTCGGGGGCTCGGTGACGACCCAGGCGTTGGTGGACTCTGGTGCTGGTGGTTTGTTCATTGATAGTGTGTTCGCTGCCGCCAATTCCATTCCTCTGCAGCCTCGAGGTTCCCCACTGGCTCTTGAGGCGATAGACGGCAGACCCCTTCTGTCGCCACACGTGACTCAGGAGACCCTTCCAGTGGGGATGGCCATTGGTGCCGTTCACAGAGAGTCGGTCTGTCTCCAGGTTATTTCGTCTCCACACTACTCGGTGGTCTTGGGGTACCCCTGGCTCCAGAAGCATAATCCGACTTTCGATTGGAGATCGGCCGAGATCCTCTCGTGGTCACCGCAGTGTGGGGCTAGTTGCATCCATGGGCCTGTCAAGTTGCTGTGTACTTCCTCGGACTCTCTGTTGCCTCCTGAATACGAGGAGTACCGGGATGTATTCGATAAGGTGCGTGCGGTTGCCCTACCTCCGCACCGCCCATACGATTGTGCCATAGAGTTACAATCTGGTGCCGTTCCTCCTCGTGGCAAAGTCTATCCACTGTCGGTAGCGGAGAATGAGGCCATGGAGGAGTACGTGAGGGAGGCGCTTTCACGCGGACACATTCGCAAATCCTCGTCCCCGGCAGGGGCTGGATTTTTCTTTGTGAAAAAGAAGGGCGGTGAGTTGAGGCCTTGCATCGATTACAGGGGTCTCAATCGCATCACGATCAAGAACGCTTACCCGATACCCTTGATTTCCGAGCTGTTCGATCGCCTCAAAGGGGCCACGGTCTTTACCAAACTCGACCTGAGGGCGGCATATAACCTGGTAAGGATCAAGGCAGGCGATGAGTGGAAGACCGCGTTTAACACCAGGACCGGTCATTATGAATCCTTGGTTATGCCCTTTGGGTTGTGCAATGCGCCCGCAGTCTTCCAGGAATTCATCAACGATGTTTTCCGTGACCTGTTGCAGCACTGTGTGGTGGTCTATTTGGATGACATCTTGGTATATTCTGAATCCATGGAGGCCCACATTCTGGATGTCAGACGAGTGTTGCAACGGTTACGAGAGAACAAGCTGTTCGGTAAGCTTGAGAAATGCGAATTTCACCGATCCCAGGTAACCTTCTTAGGTTACATCATTTCCGCTGAGGGGTTCTCCATGGATCCTGAGAAGGTTTCGGCTGTCTTACAGTGGCCCCAGCCCAGTGGTCTTCGTGCCCTGCAGCACTTTTTGGGCTTCGCCAATTATTATCGGAAGTTCATCAGGGACTTTTCCATGCTAGCCAAGCCTCTCACGGATCTGACCAGGAAGGGCAGTAATCCCCAGGTCTGGCCGCTCGAGGCCATCCGAGCTTTTGAGGCTCTAAAGTCCGCCTTTGTGTCGGCTCCGATTCTGTCGCATCCCAACCCTGGGTTGCCTTTTGTCCTCGAGGTGGACGCGTCTGAGACGGGAGTAGGCGCCCTTCTGTCTCAGCGTAGAACACCAGAGGGTCCTCTGCTTCCTTGTGGGTTTTACTCCCGGAAACTGTCTTCCGCGGAGTGCAACTATCAGATTGGTGACAGGAAGTTATTGGCCATCGTGCAGGCCCTTAAAGAATGGAGGCACTTGCTCGAGGGCTCGGTGGTTCCGGTTCTCATCCTGACGGACCACAAGAATCTGACCTACCTCTCTGAGGCCAAGAGATTGACACCACGTCAGGCCAGATGGGCTCTGTTCTTGTCACGTTTTAATTACGTGGTCTCCTACCTACCCGGTTCCAAGAACATCAGAGCGGATGCCTTATCACGGCAGTACTCCGAGCTGTCCGGGGAGGAGTCGATTCCGACTTCGGTCATACCTCCGAATCAGATCCTGGCCGCCATTCGCACCAGCCTGACCTCTCCCCTGGGTGAGCAGATTTTGGCGGCTCAATCTGGTGCTCCCTCTGGGAGACCCAACGGCAGATGTTTTGTGCCTGAGGAGTTGCGCACTCGGTTGTTGCGAACCTACCATAACTCCAAGGCCGCGGGGCATCCTGGAAAGAATCAGCTGTCCTGGGCTGTTTCACGTCTGTTCTGGTGGCCTTCTCTACGTTCCGACATCGCCGCATATGTAGCGGCATGCTCCGTTTGTGCCCAGAGTAAGTCCCCTCGGCACCTTCCGTTGGGCCTTTTGCAACCCATAGCCACCGGGGAGCGTCCATGGTCACACGTGGGGATGGATTTCATTGTGGACCTCCCTGCATCCCGAGGCCATACGGTCATTCTCATGATTGTGGATCGGTTTTCCAAAATGTGCCACTGTGTTCCTCTCAAGAAGTTACCCTCTGCACAAGAGTTGGCCTCGATTTTTGCCAGGGAGGTCTTCCGGTTGCACGGTTTGCCCAAGGAGATTGTGTCGGATCGGGGGAGTCAGTTTGTGTCCAGGTTCTGGCACGCCTTTTGCTCCCAGTTGGGGATTCATCTCTCTTTCTGCTCGGCCTACCACCCTCAGTCCAATGGGGCCGCAGAACGATCCAATCAGGCCTTGGAGCAATTCCTTCGTTGCTATGTCTCCGATCACCAAGACAATTGGGTTGACCTCCTGCCTTGGGCTGAGTTTGCCAGGAACACGGCGGTGAACTCTTCCTCTGGGACGTCTCCCTTCATGGCCAATTATGGGTTCCAACCTGCCGTGTTACCGGAGGTATTCTCTCCCCAGGATATTCCGGCTGTGGAGGATCACCTTTCCGTCCTACGTGCTTCTTGGGTACAGATCCAGAGGTCCCTTGAGGTCTCTGCGCAGCGCCAGAGACTCCAGGCTGATCGCAGACGAGCGCCCGCTCCTTCCTACCAGGTCGGAGACCGCGTATGGTTGTCCACCCGCAACCTCAACCTTCGAGTGCCCACTCCCAAGCTGGCGCTTCGCTTTGTTGGTCCCTTCCGAGTGCTTCGCAGGGTAAACCCGGTAGCCTATGCCCTTGCGCTTCCTCCTGGCATGCGGATCTCCAACGTGTTTCATGTCTCCCTGTTGAAGCCACTGGTGTGTAATCGTTTCACTTCCTCGGTTCCTCGGCCTCGTCCGGTCCAAGTGGGCAATCGTGAGGAGTATGAGGTGAGCAATATCCTGGACTCACGCCTGGTCCGCGGTCGGGTGCAGTTTTTGGTCCATTGGCGTGGTTATGGTCCAGAGGAGCGTTCCTGGGTTCCCTCCGCAGATGTCCATGCTCCTGCCTTGCTCCGAGCCTTCCACGCACGCTTCCCTCAGAAACCGTTCTTTACTCCGCGGAGGAGGGGCCCTTGAGGGGGAGGTACTGTCATGGTCTTACCTTCTTGCTGTTCTCCTTCGTTTGACATGTGCTGGCGGCCATCTTGGTTTCTGGGTTTCTTGTAGCCTCCCACCCTGCGGCTTCTCCTTCCCACTGGGAGGAGCTGGATGCCTAGCTCATATATATAGGAGGTCTGTGGCTTCAGTTCCTTGCTTGGTCCTCCTGTGTTCACATGCTTCTAAGACTGCTGCTGCTTCTGGTTCCTGATCCTGGCTTCGTCTGACTACCCTGCTGGTTCCTGATCCAGGCTTCGTCTGACTACCCTGCTGGTTCCTGATCCAGGCTTCGTCTGACTACCCTTCTGGTTCCTGACCTCTGGCTTCGCAAGGCCCTGCTTCGGTTCAGCCATCCGTTTGGACTTTTGCCTTACAGCTTGATTTTCAATAAAGCCTTCTTATTTCCACTTATCTCTTGTTGTACGTCTGGTTCATGGTTCCATGACAGATGACTATTCCACAAATGTACAGCTCTTACAGTAGAGAAGCCTTGGCCCCTCTGGAGACTAAACTTCTTCTTCTCCAGTTGGAGGCAGTGCCCCCTTGTCTTTTGAGAGGATTTTACATGGAATAGCTTTTCACCATATTTTTTGTACGGCCTATTTATATATTTGCATAGGTCAATCATGTCCTCCCTCGTCTCTTCTACTAAGTCAATGTAATTCTTTCAGACCCTCCATCAGTTTAGTCGCTCTCCTTTGTACTTTTTCCAGCTCCAAGGCATCCTTTCTGTGGACTGGTGCCCAGAACTGAACTGCATATTCCAGATGAGGCCGCACCAACGCTTTGTAAAGTGGTAATATTACATCCCTGCCCCGCGAGTCCATGCCTCGTTTAATGCATGACAGTAACCTGGTGGCCTTAGAAGCAGCTGATTGACATTGTACTGTTATTTAATCTATGATCTACAAGGACACCCAAATCCTTCTCTACAAGTGACCTCCCAATATTCAACGTCTATAAGGAACAGTATATAAAGCATCTGCAAATTCCAAGAACACTATCCACAGTCTACCTTCTGTCCAGCCCAGTTGCATGCCATGGTCGGGGGTACAGTCTGCCACAGTGCCAACTGTCAGGGGGGTGCCAGATGCAATGAGCTCTTCCATCTATACAGATGGAAGCGTTCATTGCTAGAGTACCAGGGAGCTGCGGTCCATTCACTTACTGGTCTCTTCAGGAACTGTCTCCCTGCTTCACCATTCAGCCCTGTAGGCACAGATGGCACTGCCGGACTGTGTAAGAGGAGCCCACAAATCTTCCTGTGCACTCTCACACAGTGCTGCAGAGTGATCTTTGCCTACAGGGCAGTGCAGGAGGAACATGATCATCGGGAATGGGACAAAGTGAGTATTTACAGTTTTTTATTTTATTAACACTGAGGTGGCACAGAGAGGGCCTTACTACTCTAAAGGGGCACAGAGAGGGCATAACTACTGTGAGGGGGCAAAATGAAGGCATAACTACTGTGAAGGGGCACAATGTGGGCATAACTACTATGAAGGGGAACAATGAGGGCATAACTACTGTGAGGGGGGCTTAATATGGGCATAACTACTGTGAAGGGGTGCAATGAGGACATAACTACTGTGAGGGGGCACAATGAAGGCATAACAACTGTGAAGGGGCACAGAGAGGGCATAACTACTGTAAAGGGGCATAACAATTGCTATGCGGGCACAGAGATGGTAAAAGTGTCTTCCCACCTTTAAGTCTTCTGAAATAATTACTCCTAAATCCCTTTCTTCAGATACTGAGGTCAGGACTGTGTCAAATATTCTATATTCTGCCCTTGGGTTTTTACGCCCCAGGTGCATTATCTTGCACTTATCCACATTAAATTTCAGTTGCCAGAGTTCTGACCATTCTTCTAGTTTTCCTAAATCCTTTTCCATTTGGCGTTTCCCTCCAGGAACATCAACCCTGTTACATATCTTTGTGTCATCAGCAAAAAGACAAACCTTACCATCGAGGCCTTTTGCAATATCACTTATGAAGATATTAAACAAAATTGGTCCCAGTACAGATCCCTGTGGAATCCCACTGGTAACATGACCTTGTTTTGAATGTTCTCCATTGACTACAACCCTCTGTTGTCTGTCACTCAGCCACTGCCTAATCCACTCAACAATATGGGAGTCCATGCTCAATGACTGCAGTTTATTGATAAGTCTTCTATGTGGGACAGTGTCAAAAGCCTTACTAAAATCTAGATATGCGATGTCTACTGCACCTCCACCGTCTATTATTTTAGTCACCCAGTCAAAAAAATCTATAAGATTTGTTTGACATGATCTCCCTGAAGTAAACCCATGTTGTTTTTCATCTTGCAATCCATGGGATTTTAGATGTTCCACAATCCTATCCTTTAATAGGGTTTCCATTAATTTGCCTACTATTGATGTCAGACTCACTGGTCTATAGATGCTCGATTCCTCCTTACTTCCTTTCTTGTGAATGGGCACGACATTTGCCAATTTCCAATCTTCCGGGACGACTCCTGTTACTAATGATTGGTTAAATAAATCTGTTAACGGTTTTGCCAGCTCACCACTAAGCTCTTTTAATAGCTTTGGGTGTATCTCATCAGGCCCCTGTGACTTATTTGTCTTCACTTTAGACAGCTGACTTAGAACATCTTCCTCTGTAAAGACACATGCATCAAACGATTTAATAGTCATCCTTTCTAGTGGAGGTCCTTCTCCTTCTTTTTCTTCTGTAAAAACTGAACAGAAGTATTCATTAAGGCAGTCGGCTAGCCCTTTATTCTCTTCTACATACCTTCCGTCCTTTGTTTTTAATTTAGTTATTCCTTGTTTTAATTTCCTTTTTTCATTTATATATCTGAAGAATGTCTTATCCCCTTTTTTCATAGACTGAGCTAGTTTTTCTTCTGCCTGCGCTTTAGAAGTTCTTATAACTTGCTTGGCCTCTTTCTGCCTAATCTTGTAGATTTCCTTATCTTCATTGCTCTGGTTTTTTCTATAATTACAAAATGCTAGCTTTTTATTTTTAATGATTTGGGCCACTTCTGCTGAGTACCACAGTGGTCTCTTCCTCTTTTTGCTTTTACTGACAAGTCTAATGCAATTTTCTGTTGCCTTCAATAATGCACCCATTTCTCCTGGACTCCATGTAATCCGTTCCAGTCTGATAAGGACTCATTTATGACTAATTTCATTTTTGAAAAGTCTGTTTTTGTGTGGTGGGACTCTTTCACAGTTCTTATATTAAACCACACTGACTGGTGATCACTAGATCCCAAGGTTTCGCCTACAATGACATCATATACCGAATCCCCATTTGTGAATATCAAATCCAAAATGGCCTCCCTCCGGGTTGGCTCCTCAACCATTTGTTGTAGGGATAACCCCAGTAGGGAATTTAGAATATCTGTACTCCTGGTAGAACTTGCTATTTTGGTTTTCCAGTTTATATCTGGAAGATTGAAATCTCCCATAATGATAACTTCTCCTTTCATTGTCATTTTAGCTATTTCTTCAACTAGTAGATCATCTAGTTCTTTAACTTGATCAGGTGGTCTATATATCACACCTACCCGAGTTACTGCATGATTAGCAAACTGCAACGTAACCCAAACTGACTCTATGTTGGCCTCACCCACTTGTATTAGGTTAGATTTAATGCTATCTTTCACATACAGGGCCACTCCTCCTCCTTTCTTGCCTTCTCTGTGACGATTACTATGGGGCACAGAGATGGTAAAAGTACTGTGAGTGGGGCACAATGAGTGCATAACTACTCTGAAGGGGACACAAAGGGTATATCTACTGTGAGGGGCACAATAAGGACATAACTACTGTAAGGGGGAGTGGTGCAATGCGTGCATAACTACTGTGAAGGGGCACAGAAAGGGCATAACTATTGTGAGGGGCACAATGTCTATATAACTACTGTGAAGAGGCGCAATGAGAGCATCATTACTGTGAGGGGGCACAGTCGGCATAACTATTATGAGGGGGCACAGTGTTGGCATTAATACTGTGAGGGGGCAAAATGTGGGCATAACTACTTTGAAGGGTTGCAATGAGGACATTAATAACTACTGTGAAATGTTACAATTAGGGCGTCACTACTGTGAGGGAGGGCACAGTGGGGGCATAACTCCTGTGAGAGGGCACAATTTGGGCATAACTACTGTGAGGAGGAAAAATTAAGGCATAAGAACTGTGAGGGGGTGCAATGTTTTAAAGTATGGTGGGGGGGCGTTGCCAGAGAAAGGACCCTCCCCAGTTGCCATACACCTTAGGCACGGCACTGGTCCAGCCTTCTACTTAGTAGTAACATAGTAACATAGTACATAAGGCCGAAAAAAGACATTTGTCCATCCAGTTCGGCCTGTCATCCTGCAAGTTGATCCAGAGGAAGGCAAAAAAAAAATGTGAGGTAGAAGCCAATTTAACTATATCCGCAGCTGACTCTCTCTCCAGGCTTTTACTCACCTCACTATATCCACAGCCGCCCCTCCGTCCAGGCTTCTACTTACCGCACTATATCCAGTCTTCCCTCTGTCTAGGCTTCTACTCACCTCACTATATCCTCAGCTGCCCCTCTGTCCAGGGTTCTACTTACCTCACTATAGCCACAGCCGCCCCTCTGTCCAGAATTTTACTCACCTCACTATCCACAGCCGCCTCTCTGTCCAGGCTTCTACTTACCTAACTATATACACAGTCTTCCCTCTGTCCAGGCTTCTACTTACCTCCCTATATCCTCAGCCGCCCCCCTGTCTAGGCTTCTACTTACCTCACTATATCCTCAGCCGCCCCCCTGTCCAGGCTTCCACTCACCTCACTACATCCACAGCCGCCCCTCTGTCCAGGCTTCTACTCACCTCACTACATCCACAGCCGCCCCTCTGTCCAGGCTTCTATTCCCCTCACTACATCCACAGCTGCCCCTCTGTTCAGGCTTCTACTCACCTCACTACATCCACAGCCGCCCCTCTGTCCAGTCTACTCCTCACCTCACTACATCCACAGCTGCCCCTCTGCCCAGGCTTCTTCTCACCTCACTATCCACAGCCGCCTCTCTGTCCAGGCTTCTATTCCCCTCATTACATCCACAGCTGCCCCCCTGTCCAGGCTTCTTCTCACCTCACTATCCACAGCCGCCTCTCTGTCCAGGCTTCTACTCACCTCACTACATCCACAGCCGCCCCTCTGTCCAGGCTACTACTCACCTCACTACATCCACAGCTGCCCCTCTGTCCAGGCTTCTTCTCACCTCACTACATCCACAGCCGCCCCTCTGTCCAGGCTTCTTCTCACCTCACTACATCCACAGCCGCCCCTCTGTCCAGTCTACTACTCACCTCACTACATCCACAGCTGCCCCTCTGTCCAGGCTTCTTCTCACCTCACTACATCCACAGCCGCCCCTCTGTCCGGTCTACTACTCACCTCACTACATCCACAGCTGCCCCTCTGTCCAGGCATCTACTCACCTCACTACATGCACAGTCTTCCCTCTGTCCAGGCTTCTATTCCCCTCACTACATCCACAGATGCCCCCTCTGTCCCGGCTTCTTCTCACCTCACTATCCACAGCCGCCTCTCTGTCCAGGCTTCTATTCCCCTCATTACATCCACAGCCGCCCCTCTGTCCCAGCTTCTTCTTACCTCACTATCCACAGCCGCCTCTCTGTCCAGGCTTCTACTCATCTCCCCTGGTTATCTGAATTCTTCCGTCTTCTCCCTTTCCCCCTCTTTCAAGGAAACACAAAAGGACATTTGTCCCCCAGAAAAGAACTTCCATCCTGGTTTCTAATTCTCCTGTTGGGCCCATAGGCCTGAATTCTCATGGGTTCTCCAAGAGAACTATCATAACACTGCGGTAGACCTGAAATCTCTCACCTTCGCTTATGCGTGGAACGATTCCTTCCTCCTGTTCCTTCAGGTTTTTGTCTTCCACAGGGGTCAGCTCTTGGCGCTCCTCTCTGGTATGCAGTGTTTATTGTCTATGGGCTTGTCCATGTGGCTCCTCTTGTAGTCAGTTTGCAACTCCTGGGAACCTCTGCCTAGGCTTTCTTCCATAGTCATCTTAATTCTCTACGTGAGATCTCCCTACAGCCCCTTCTTCATGGTGGCCTCTTTTGCGTCATCTTCCATTCGACAGATGCCTGAGTTGACTGTTCTTCCTGCTATTATTTATCTGGTTTCCTCCTACTGGATGAAGATGGTTCTTCTGTCCTAGGGAATAATCTCTACTACTGTAGATCTGCCATTGTACTCCAGACTTTTGTGACTGGATTAAGCCTTCTTCCGCATATCTGGCTCTATTCTCCTGTTCTTATGCAGATTCCAGGGCTTGTAGCATTGCGTGGTTCAGGATGGTCTTCTGCCACTCTCTGCACTTCTCCCCGCACCCTGCTCATGCATACTCTGTCATCCTTCCATGTTTTTCTTGGTTGGCCAGCCATGCCTTAGAATACTGGTTGTGCGATTGCAGTACCTCAGTGCGGGGATATGTGTTTGGTAATGTACTGTGATTCTATGCAATGTAATGTGTACGCAGAATATCTGTGCATGGTGTAGGAACAGCCAGGGTTAATGATCCTGGCCCAGTCCTCTTAGGAAGCTTAGGACTCCACCCCTAGTTCCAGAGATTTCTATAGTCTGAGGGAACAGCTTAAAGGGAGTAGGGGGCAGACATTATGTCCTCCTCTCCTCAGGCCTCCAGCTTCAAGAATCCAGAGATTATGAAATCTCTGTGGGATCCTCTGCTTCTGCTACAGAAAGAGAGAGATAAAAACATGACTGGAGAATCTGCATGGCCAGGTGAATGGTCAGTCAGCACGGTAACCCTCAGAAAGCTTTCCAGACCCTAATGCTGTGGAGGGGTAACAAGTTAAGACACACCTCTGTAACAACTTAGCCAGTTGTATCTTCTGATCTGCACATCACCGTCCAAATTACAGGCATTATTGATGAAACACAGTCGCCAGCCAGAGATTCTAGTGAGAGGGACTTTAGCAAGAGAGTGCACTAGAGGGCCTTTGCTTCAAACATTGACTAACTCATGCACAGACATCTGGGGAGAATGTGCACTGTGTCGTTGGATGTTCTACAACTCCTATTTTGAAATCAAGTAAAGAAAGATATAGCTGGCCTGGTTTACTGACTCCTACATCTTTACACGCTGGCCATTGCATTATTATACCCCCTGCCAGGCACCCATGCTACCACCAACATCAAGGGCACCACAATCTACCATCAAGCAGGAGCCCCAACTAGAGGGAGTGCCCTTAGGGAAGAAAAGTTGCTCCCACCCAATTTGTTTCCTGATTTTAGGCATTTTCAGCTTTTCCTTGCTGTGTCCTGTGAGCTTAAAGGTTGGACCCATCAATGGGTCTCCTGTCTACCTTCTGTTTTGTGCTCCGACTGACTGCGTACAAGCTGATTAGCGCCGTGTCTGCTGGAGCGGTATAATTGGTAGGAGGGGCTAAAACATTTTTTGCTTATTGTCACCCCCTAGTGGCAGCAGCTGTACCCACGGTCTCTGCGTATGAACTCAGCGAGGAATGCATTTTACAGGTCAAGCACGAAAAATGCAGTTCTGTGGCACAGCTGCACCGTGTGTATACACCCTAAGGCCCGTTCCGTTTTTTGCAGTCAGCAAAACACGGAAGCCGCCCGTGTGCCTTACTCAATTTGCGGAACGGAACAGGCAGCCCATTGTAGAAATGCCTATTCTTGTCTGCAAAACGGACAAGAATAGGACATGTTATATTTTTTTTGCGGACCACGGAACGGAGCAACGGATGAGGACAGCACACAGAGTGCTGTCCGCATCTTTTGCGTCCCCATTGACGTGAATGCAGACCAGAACAATGGTCTTGTGCATGAGGCCTTAGATTTAGGGCTGCTGATATTTGTCACTGTTGTGCCCCCCTCCCACGCTCTGTCCTATCTTCATTACAATGCCTCTCCTCAGGTACATGCTATGACGCAGATAGTTGCCCCCCAACCTTATACATGAGAAGCGGATTCCTGACGCTGCAGGCCGCCATCGACGCTGCAATCATCGAGGTAAATTAGGAGCTGCTGACAATAAATGTGTGATATGAAGGTCTGAAAACCTTTACAGGCCTCCTAACTCCTCACAGCTGAGGGTTTGTTACAAAATATCCAGTCCCAGACATCCATAAGATGTGGCATATCATCTACGCATCGTACCCGCTATAGGTCATGTTGTATATGCAGCAACATAAGAAAAAGTTTTTGCAAATATAACTCCCAAAACGTTTCCTTGCAGGTGGCCACTAATCACTCAGTCTGGGCCAGTATGGCCTCCACAGAGGCTGTGAAGATGGCCTCTACCAATGTCCCCTACAGAAGCATTCTACAACTAGGGTTCTTCATCCTGGTCATGTGCATGTGTTACACCTCGCTCTCCTACCTGCTGACAATCTACATCGCCAAGGAGAGGAAGGAGCAGAGAGAGATCATGAGGATGATGGGGCTCAGAGACCTGGCCTTCTGGTGAGTGGCATCACCTCCCAACAGCACAGAGGATTTCAGGAGAGGAGTGTGCTGATCTTGTGGAGGTCACAGGCTGAGAGTTACATAGTGGAAGGAGCAGGGTCCTCCCAGCAGCACAGAGGATTTCAGGAGAGGATTGTCCTGACATATCTTTCTACACATATATCCATTGCCTCGGTTTTTGTCCTCACATTATCTTCTCTCTGTTTTGCAGGTTGTCATGGGGGCTGCTCTACGCTCTTTATGTCCTGATTATTGCCAATCTGATGGCTCTTGTCACAACCACCTTTGTATTTGTGGAAAGTTCCTATGGGGTCATCCTGCTGCTCTTCTTCCTCTATGGGATATCAATGGTAGGTTGGCTGATCCATCTTCATCCAGACTCGTGCAGAACTGTGTGTGTATCTGTAACCGTGTGTGTGTACCTGTACAGTATGTGTACCTGTGTGCATGTGTACCTGTACAGTATGTGTACCTGTGTGCATGTGTACCTGTACAGTATGTATACCTGTATAGTATGTGTACCTGTGTGCATGTATACCTGTACAATATGTGTATCCTGTACAGTATGTGTACCTGTGTGTATGTGTACCTGTGTGTATGTGTACCTGTGTGTATGTGTACCTGTACAGTATGTGTACCTGTGTGTATGTTTAGCTGCGTGTATATGTACTTGTGTGTATGTGTATCTATACAGTATATGTACCTGCGTGTGTGTACCTGTAACATATGTGTACCTGTGTTTATGTGTACCTGTACAGTATGTGTACTTGTGTGTATGTGTACCTGTGTAGCATGTGTACCTGTATGTGCCTGTATAGTATTTGCATCTGTGTGTATGTGTACCTGTATAGTATGTGTACCTGTACAGTATGTATGTGTACCTGCGTGTATATGTACCTGTGTGTATGTGTATCTGTGCAGTATGTGTACCTGCGTGTGTGTACCTGTACAGTATGTGTACCTGTTTATGTGTACTTGTGTGTGTGTACCTGTATAGTATGTGTACCTGTACAGTATGTGTACTTGTGTGTATGTGTACCTGTGTAGCATGTGTACCTGTATGTGCCTGTACAGTATTTGTAGCTGTGTGTATGTGTACCTGTTTAGTATGTGTACCTGTACAGTATGTATGTGTACCTGCGTGTATATGTACCTGTGTGTATGTGTATCTGTGCAGTATGTGTACCTGCGTGTGTGTACCTGTACAGTATGTGTACCTTTGTTTATGTGTACCTGTACAGTATGTGTACTTGTGTGTACCTGTATAGTATGTGTACCTGTATGTGTACCTGTACAGTATTTGTAGCTGTATGTATGTGTACCTGTATGTATGTGTACCTGTACAGTATGCGTACCTGTTTGTATGTATACCTGTGTGTATATGTATCTGTACAGTATGTGTACCTGTGTGTATGTGTACCTGTATAGTATGCATACATGTACAGTATGTGTACCTATACAATATGTGTACCAATGTATAGGTATGTGTACCTGCGTGTATATGTACCTGTATATGTGTATCTGTACACTATGTGTACCCATACAGTATGTGTACCTGTGTGTTTGTATATGTACCTGCATGTATATGTACCTGTGTATGTGTATCTGTATAGTATGTGTACCTGTGTGTATGTGTACCTCTATAGTATGTGTACCTGTACAGTATTTGAAGCTGTGTGTGTGTACCTAAACAGTATTTGTAGCTGTGTGTATGTGTAACTGTGTGTACTTGTATGTGTGTGTGCCTTGTATGTATGTGTACCTATGTGTATGTGTACCTGTACAATATGCATACCTGTACAGTATGTGTACCTGTATAGTATGTGTACCTGTGTGTATGTATGTGTACCTCTGTGTATGTGTACCTGTGTAGCGGTCAGAGGAGGAAGAGACCAAAGGCAGGATTCAAATACAGTACAGCAGACAAGGAGGCTGAAGCATACACTGGCTTTATTAAAGCACAAACAGGAACTGCCGGAAAATTGGATTAACAGTACAGTACCACCGCATCAGAGGCACAATGGGTTATTGACAGAATTGGTAATGGGACTTTGCATAGAAAACTGAATGTTCTAAATAACAGACAGCTTACAAGCTACTCTCACTAATAATTTCCTATCTAGCCCTACCTATACAGTGTGTGTACCTGTGTCTATGTGTACCTGTGTGTATGTGTACCTGTGTGTATGTGTACCTGTACAGTATGTGTACCTGTCCAGTATGTGTAGCTGTAAAGTATGTGTACCTGTGTGTGTGTGTAGCTGTCCAGTATGTGTACCTGTGTGTATGTTTACCTGTGTGTATGTGGACCTGTATGTGTACCTGTACAGTATTTGTAGCTATGTGTATGTGTACCTGTGTGTACCAGTACAGTATGCTTACCTGTACAGTATGCGTACCTGTACAGTATGTATACCTGTGTGTATGTGTACCTGTACAGTATGTGTACCTGTTGGTATGTGCACTTGTACAGTATATGCACTTGTACAGTATGTGTACATGTACCTGTATATTTGTGTACCTGTACAGTACGTGTACCTGTGTGTATGTATACCTGTACAGTGTGTGTACCTATGTGTATGTGTACCTGTACAGTATGTGTACCTGTGTGTATGTGTACCTGTGTGTATGTGTACCTGTCCAGTATGTGTAGCTGTAAAGTATGTGTACCTGTGTGTGTGTGTAGCTTTACAGTATGTATACCTGTGTGTATGTTTACCTGTGTGTATGTGGACCTGTATGTGTACCTTTGTGTATGTGTACCTGTGTGTATGTGTACCTGTACAGTATGTGTACTTGTGTGTATGTGTACTTATACAGTATGTGCATCTGTAAAGTATGTGTACCTGTGTGTACCCATACAGTATGTGTACCTGTGTCTGTACCTGTACAGTATGTAGTATGTGGACCTGTGTGTACCTGTACAGTATGTGTTCCTCTGTGTATGTGTACCTGTACACTATGTGTACCTCTGTGTGTGTATACCTATACAGAATGTGTACCTGTGTGTTTTTTTCACTTTACAGTATGTGTACCTGTAAATTGTGTGTACCTGTGTGTATGTGTATCTGTACAGTATGTGTACCTGTGTGTATGTGTACCTATACAGTATGTATACCTGTTGGTATGTGTACTTGTACAGTATATGCACTTGTACAGTATGTGTACATGTACCTGTATATTTGTGTACCTGTACAGTATGTGTCCCTGTGTGTATGTATACCTGTACAGTGTGTGTACCTGTGTGTATGTGTACCTGTACAGTATGTGTACCTGTGTATATGTGCACCTGTACAGTAGGTGTACCTGTGTGTGTACCTGTACAGTATGTGTACCTGTGTGTATGTGTACCTGTATAGTATGTGTACCAGTCCAGTATGTGTAGCTGTATAGTATGTGTACCTGTCCAGTATGTGTAGCTGTAAAGTATGTGTACCTGTGTGTGTGTAGCTGTACAGTATGTTTACCTGTGTGTATGTGGACCTGTATGTGGACCTGTACAGTATTTGTAGCTATGTGTATGTGTACCTGTGCGTATGTGTACCTGTGTGTACCAGTACAGTATGCTTACCTGTACAGTATGTGTACCCATACCGTATGTGTACCTGTATAGTATGTGTACCTGTACAGTATTTGTAGCTGTGTGTATGTGTACCTGTGTGTACCTGTATGTGTGTGTGCCTGTATGTATACGTGTATGTGTGTGTATGTGTGTGTATGTGTACCTGTACAGTATGTATACCTGTGTGTATATGTACCTGTACAGTATGTGTACCTGTGTGTGTATGTGTACCTGTTCAGTATTTGTACCTGTACAGTATGTATACCTGTGTGTATATGTACCTGTACAGTATGTGTACCTGTATGTATGTGTACCTGTACAGTATGTGTACTTGTGTGTATGTGTTCCTGTACAGTAGGTATACCTGTGTGTATATGTACCTGTACAGTATGTGTACCTGTGTATGTGTACCTGTACAGTATTTGTACCTGTACAGTATGTATACCTGTGTGTATATGTACCTGTACAGTATGTGTACCTGTGTTTATATGTACCTGTAAAGTATGTGTACCTGTATGTATGCGTACCTGTACAGTATGTGTACTTGTGCGTATGTTAACCTGTATAGTATGTGTACCTATACAGTATTTGTAGCTGTGTGTATGTGTACCTGTGTGTACTTGTATGTGTGTGTGCCTGTGTGTTTATGTACCTGTACAGTATGTGTACCTGTGTGTTTGTCTACCTGTACAGTATGCGTACCTTTTATGTATACCTGTGTGTATATGTGCCTGTACACTATATGTACCTCTATGTGTGTGTGCCTGTATGTATGTGTACCTGTACAGTATGTGTACCTATACAGTATGTGTACCTGTGTGTATATGCACCTGTACAGTATGTATACTTGTGTGTATGTGTACCTGTATAGTATGTGTACCCATACCGTATGTGTACCTGTACAATATGTGTACCTGTACAGTATTTGTAGCTGTGTGTATGTGTACCTATATAGTATGTGTACCTGTACAGTATTTGTAGCTGTGTGTATGTGTACCTATATAGTATGTGTACCTGTATGTGTACCTGTACAGTATTTGTAGCTGTGTGTATGTGTATCTATATAGTATGTGTATCAGTACAGTATTTGTAGCTGTGTGTATGTGTACCTGTGTGTACCTGTATGTGTGTGTGCCTGTGTGTATGTGTACCTGTGTGTATGTGTACCTGTATAGTATGTGTACCTGTGTGTATGTGTACCTGTACAGTATGTGTACCTGTGTCTGTAGCTGTACAGTATGTGTGTATGTGTACCTGTATAGTATGTGTACCTGTGTGTATGTGTACCTGTACAGTATGTGTACCTGTGTCTGTAGCTGTACAGTATGTGTGTATGTGTACCTGTACAGTATCTGTACCTGTACAGTATGTGTACCTGTGTGTGTGTACCTGTGTGTATGTGTACCTGTACAGTGTGTGTACCTGTACAGTATGTGTAGCTGTACAGTATGTGTGCCTGTGTGTATGTGTACCTGTGTGTATGTGTACCTGTACAGTATGTGTACCTGTGTGTATGTGTAGCTGTACAGTATGTGTACCTGTGTATATACATTCCTCAACATTAAATTTGCAACACCAAGAAGAAAAAGTTGTGGTATTATGGAAATCACAGGATCGGTAGACATGTTAATGATATGCAAATGATAAAACTATGGAAACAAAATATTCTAAACATCTTAATTCCTTCAGTAAGGAGTATGAGCGTCACACCCAGAAATACAGCCTTGGCTGCTATCAGGTTATTAATGGTTGTCTGAGGACTGTTTTGCCACACTGGCCACAAATCATCAAGATCCGCTGCCGGTAGTTCACTTTACAACTGCCGACCAATGACGTCTCGGATGTGTTTGATTTGAGTCTGGAGAAGCTGATGGCTATGGTATCGCGTTTTAGCCATGCAGGCAGCTCACAGCAGCACGAGCGCCATGTGGACTGTCATTTTTCTGTTGAAATAGGGCTCCACGACCAAATCTATATAATGGCGAGCTGTTAGTACCCGAAATAAGGACTAGAGGGGTCTGACTACCGTACATTATACCACCCACACCATAATCCCATGAGTAGGACTGGTGTGAGGTGCCCTTGTGAAGGCCTTTTCATGGTGTTGCCCACGTGGTCTCCAGACCAGTCTCCAGCTATCATTACATCCAAGACAAAAGCAGGACTCATCGCTGAAGAGGACAAACCTCCGATCCAGCCTTCACTGCCATGATAACCTTTGCGAGCGGTGGTGTGAGGTCAGTGGATACCTGTAGCTGGACGTCTGCCTCGAAGCCCAATGTCGTGCAGACATCTTCTGATGCTTTGTGTAGACACTGTTTGCCGCCCTAGGCTTGGGATGTGACAGTTTCACTTGCAGCACAGGATGGATCACTAGTCGCCATTCTCCTAATCAGACGATCCGTCCAGGGAGAGGTTCTTCTCCCTGCACCTCTTACTGACATTCCAGTCCATCTTTCTCTCCACCACCAGGACACACAGCACTGAACATTGCTGACATCTGGACCTAGGCGCGCAACGATCTGCCGGAGTGATCAACCGAGGCCTCTCAGGTCAAGGATTCTGTCCCTCTCAGTGTGTGACAAGTGGCGATAACTGACACATAGACGAACAGGAAGCATCGCACAATCATCCCAGGCGACCTGATCCGATTTCTGAGGTTTCATGTGGCTAAAAACGTTGCTTTCAATCTGGCTTGTCTGCCCCTCCTATATGCCAAAGATTGGAGCTAGTTGCTTGAAAATCTGATCATCTGCAGATCTTTGCAGCACCTGCTTCTTTGATTTCCATAGACTTACGGCTCATCCTGCTTGGTGTTGCAAAAAATATTAAATACAACGGGGGTAATTTATTATCAGATATACTACATTTTTTTGCAAATATCTGGCACAGATTGCGGCGCAAAGATTATTTGCGCTTTAGTCTGTGACTTTTCACTGCTCAAGCCAGGTCTAAAAATGGGGGCATGGGTGGGGAAGAGGCTGTTTTAGGCATAGAAAATCTATGGCAGCAAGAAAACCAGCGTAGATTTAGTCTGGCGGTGGATGCGCTGAAGTTATGTAGAGGCCGGCACAGGGGTTAAAAAGCCAATCTTAATAAATGACCCCCAAAGATTTGTTCTAATATGGATCCTTAAAGGGGTTGTCCTACTTCAGCAAATGGTCTTCATCATGTAGAGAAAGTTAATAGAAGTTGCTTCTTAATGTATTGTGATTCTCCATATTGACTCCTTTGCTGGCTGGATTCACTTTTACATCACATTATACACTGCTCGTTTCCATAGTTATGACCACCCTGCAATCCATCAGTTGTGGTTGTGTTTGCACACTATAGAAACAAGCGTTGGCCTCTCTGGTGGCCGGGACCATAGGAATGCACATAGGCTGGTGCTTTTTCCTATAGTGCGCAAGCACGACCACCACTGATGGATTGCAGTCTGACTGCCCCCGTAACAATGCCAGAAGATGCCAGTAGCACAGAGGTTAAGAAATGATAAGCTCAGAGTCTTGTCTACAAATGCTCGCAGTTTAGGGAATAAGATCAATGAACTTGAGTCTATAATGGCATCTGAGAATATAGATTTAGTGGCTGTTACTGAGACATGGTTCAATGGGAGTAATGACTGGAATATAACAATACCAGGGTTCTCTCTATATAGGAAAGACAGAGAAGGCAAGAAAGGGGGAGGGGTAGCCCTGTATGTGAAAGATAGCATAACATCTAATTTAATACAAGTTAGCAAGACCAATTTAGAGTCAGTTTGGGTCACCTTGCAGCTTGATAATCATAAGGTAACTCGTGTAGGTGTGATATATAGACCACCTGGCCAACTCAAAGAATTAGATGATCTACTAGTTGAGGAAATAGCTAAAATGACATTGAAAGGGGAAGTTATCATTATGGGAGACTTAATCTTTCTGATGTAAACTGGAAAACCAAAATAGCTAGTTCTTCCAGGAGTACAGATATTCTAAATTCCCTACTGGAATTATCTCTACAGCAGTAGTTGAGGAGCCAACACGGAAGGAGGCCATTTTAGATTTAGTATTCACAAATGGGAATTTGGTATCTGATATTACTGTAGGGGAATGCTTGGGATCTAGTGATCACCAGTCAGCGTGGTTTACTATAAGTACAGTGACTGAGTCACACCACACAAAAACAAAAGTTTTAGATTTTAGAAAAACTGACTTTTCTAAAATTAGATTAGTGGTATACGAGTCCCTATCAGACTGGAACAGTTTCATTGGAGTCCAGGAGAAATGGGACTACTTAAAAGTGGCACTATTGAAGGCAACAGAAAATTGCATTAGGCTTGTCAGTAAAAGCAAAAAAAAGGAAGAGACCACTGTGGTACTCGGCAGAAGTGGCCAAAATCATTAAAAACAAAAAAATAGCATTTATTAATTATCTAAAAATAAAAAATAAACGAGGATGACAGGCAAATGTATAAGATTAGTCAGAAAGAGGCCAAACAAGTTATAAGAGCTTCTAAAGCACAGGCAGAAGAGAAATTAGCTCAGGCAGGGAAAAGGCGATTAGGCATTCTTCAGATACATAAATGAAAAAAGGAAACTAAAACAAGGAATTACCAAATTAAAAACAAAAGGAGGAAGGTATATGGAAGAAGATAAAGAACTAGCTGACTGCCTCAATGAATACTTCTGTTCAGTTTTTACAAGGAAAATGAAGGAAAAGGACCTCATTTAGGAAGGAAGACTAATGAATCTGTTGATGCATGTGTCTTTACAGAAGAAGAGGTTCAAAATCAGCTGTCTAAAATGAATACAAATAAGTCACAGGGGCCTGATGGGATACACCCAAAGCTATTAAAAGAGCTCAGCGGTGAACTAGCAAAACCATTAACAGATTTATTTAACCAATCACTGGCAACAGGAGTCGTCCCAGAAGATTGGAAATTAGCAAATGTTGTGCCCATTCACAAGAAAGGTAGTAGGGAGGAATCGGGCAACTATAGGTCAGTAAGCCTGACATCAATAGTGGGGAAATGAATGGAAACCATACTTAAGGAGAGGATTGGAGGACATATTGAATCCCATGGATTGAAAGATGAAAAACAGCATGGGTTTACTTCAGGGAGATCATGTCAAACTAATCTTATTGATTTTTTTGATTGGGTGACTAAAATAATAGATGGAGGAGGTGCAGTAGACATCGCTTATCTAGACTTTAGTAAGGCTTTTGATACTGTCCCACACAGAAGGCTTATCAATAAAGTGCAGTCTTTGTGCTTGGACTCCCATATTGTTGAATGGATTAGGCAGTGGCTGAGGGACAGACAACAGAGGGTTGTAGTTAATGGAGTATATTCAGACCAAGGTCTTGTTACCAGTGGGGTACCTCAGGGATCTGTTCTGGGACCCATATTGTTTAATATCTTTATCAGCGAAATTGCAGAAGGCCTCGATGGTAAGGTGTGTCTTTTTGCTGATGATACAAAGATTTGTAACAGGGTTGATGTTCCTGGAGGGATACGCCAAATGAAAAAGGACTTAGGAAAACTAGAGGAATGGTCAAAAATCTGTCAACTAAAATGTAATGTTGATAAGTGCAAGATAATGCACCTGGGACATAAAAACCCAAGAGCAGAATATACAATCAGTGATACAGTCCTAACCTCAGTATCTGAGGAAAGGGATTTAGGGGTCATTATTTCAGAAGACTTAAAGGTAGGCAGACCATGTCATAGAGCAGCAGGAGATGCTAGCAGAATGCTTGGGTATATAGGGAGAGGCATTACCAGTAGACAGAGGGGGGGGGGGGGCGCTCATGCCGCTCTACAGAGTACTAGTGAGACCTCATTTGGAGTATTGTGCTCAGTACTGGAGACCATATCTCCAGAAGGATATTGATACTTTGGAGAGAGTTCAGAGAAGAGCTACTAAACTGGTACATGGATTGCAGGATAAAACTTACCAGGAAAGACTAAAGGACCTTAACATGTAAAGCTTGGAAGAAAGACGAGACAGAGGGGAGATGAGAGAAACTGCTAAATACATAAAGGGAATCCACAAGGTAAAAGAGGAGAGAATATTTAAAAGAAGAAAAACTGCTACAAGAGGACATAGTTTTAAATTAGAGGGGCAAAGGTTTAACAGTAATATTAGGAAGTATTACTTTACTGAGAGAGTAGTGGATGCATGGAATAGCCTTCCTGCAGAAGTGGTAGCTGCAAATACAGTGGAGGAGTTTAAGCATGCATGGGATAGGCATAAGGCCATCCTTCATATAAGATAGGGCCAGGGGCTATCCATAGTATTTAGTATATTGGGCAGACTAGATGGACCAAATGGTTCTTATCTGCCAACACATTCTATGTTTCTATGTTTTGGTATCCACTGACCCAGTGCAGATCCTTGTGCTCCCTGCTGCTCAAAGTACAGATTCTTGTGGTCTCCACTGCTCCCAGTACAGATCCTTGTGGTCTCCACTGATCCCAGTACAGATCCTGGTGGTCTACACTGCTCCCAGTACAGATCCTTGTGGTCTCCACTGCTCCCAGTACAGATCCTTGTGGTCCCTGCTGCTCCCAGTACAGGTCCTTGTGGTCTCCACTGCTCCCTGTACAGATCCTCCCTGCTGCTCTCAGTACAGATCTGTGTGGTCTCTGCTGCTCCCAGTACAGATCATTGTGGTCCCTGCTGCTCTTAGTACAGATCCTTGTGTCCCTGCTGCTCTTAGTACAGATCCGTGTGGTCTCCAATGCTCCCAGTACAGATCCTTGTGGTCCCTGCTGCTCCCAGTACAGATCCTTGGTGTCCCTGCTGCTCCCAGTACAAAGCATTGTGGTCTTCACTGCTCTCAGTACAGATCATTGTGGTCTCTGCTGCTCCCAGTGCAGATCCTTGTGGTCCCTGCTGCTCCCAGTGCAGATCCTTGTGGTCCCTGCTGCTCCCAGTGCAGATCCTTGTGGTCCCTGCTGCTCCCAGTGCAGATCATTGTGGTCTCCACTGCTCCCAGTACAGATCCTGGTGGTCTCCACTGCTCCCAGTACAGATCCTTGTGGTCTCCACTGCTCCCAGTACAGATCCTTGTGGTCCCTGCTGCTCCCAGTACAGGTCCTTGTGGTCTCCACTGCTCCCTGTACAGATCCTTGTGGTCCCTGTTGCTCCCAGTACAGATCATTTTGGTGTCCACTGCCCCAGTACAGATCCTCCCTGCTGCTCTCAGTACAGATCTGTGTGGTCTCTGCTGCACCCAGTACAGATCATTGTGGTCCCTGCTGCTCTTAGTACAGATCCTTGTGTCCCTGCTGCTCTTAGTACAGATCTGTGTGGTCTCCAATGCTCCCAGTACAGATCCTTGTGGTCCCTGCTGCTCCCAGTACAGATCATTGTGGTCCCTGCTGCTCCCAGTACAAAGCCTTGTGGTCTTCACTGCTCTCAGTACAGATCATTGTGGTCCCTGCTGCTCCCAGTGCAGATCCTTGTGGTCCCTGCTGCTCCCAGTGCAGATCATTGTGGTCTCCACTGCTCCCAGTACAGATTCTTGTGGCCCCTGCTTCTCCCAGTACAAAGCCTTGTGGTCTTCACTGCTCTCAGTACAGATCCTTGTGGTCCCTGCTGCTCCCAGTGCAGATCCTTGTGGTCCCTGCTGCTCCCAGTACAGATCATTTTGGTGTCCACTGCCCCAGTACAGATCCTTCCTGCTGCTCTCAGTACAGATCTGTGTGGTCTCTGCTGCTCCCAGTGCAGATCCTTGTGGTCTTCACTGCTCTCAGTACAGAGCCTTGTGTCCCTGCTGCTCTTAGTACAGATCCGTGTGGTCTCCACTGCTCCCAGTACAGATCCTTGTGGTCCCTGCTGCTCCCAGTTCAGATCCTTGTGGTCCCTGCTGCTCCCAGTACAAAGCCTTGTGGTCTTCACTGCTCTCAGTACAGATCATTGTGGTCCCTGATGCTCCCAGTGCAGATCCTTGTGGTCTCCACTGCTCCCAGTACAGATTCTTGTGGTCCCTGCTGCTCCCAGTACAAAGCCTTGTGGTCTTCACTGCTCTCAGTACAGATCCTTGTGGTCCCTGCTGCTCTTAGTACAGATCCGTGTGGTCTCCAATGCTCCCAGTACAGATCCTTGTGGTCCCTGCTGCTCCCTGTACAGATTCTTGCGGTCCCTGCTGCTCCCAGTACAAAGCCTTGTGGTCTTCACTGCTCCCAGTACAGATCCTTGTGGTCCCTGCTGCTCCCAGTACAAAGCCTTGTGGTCTTCACTGCTCTCAGTACAGATCATTGTGGTCCCTGCTGCTCCCAGTGCAGATCCTTGTGGTCCCTGCTGCTCCCAGTGCAGATCCTTGTGGTCTCCACTGCTCCCAGTACAGATTCTTGTGGTCCCTGCTGCTCCCAGTACAAAGCCTTGTGGTCTTCACTGCTCTCAGTACAGATCATTGTGGTCCCTGCTGCTCCCAGTGCAGATCCTTGTGGTCCCTGCTGCTCCCAGTGCAGATCCTTGTAGTCTCCACTGCTCCCAGTACAGATTCTTGTGGTCCCTGCTGCTCCCAGTACAAAGCCTTGTGGTCTTCACTGCCCTCAGTACAAATCCTTGTGGTCCCTGCTGCTCTTAGTACAGATCCGTGTGGTCTCCACTGCTCCCAGTACAGATCCTTGTGGTCCCTGCTGCTCCCTGTACAGATCCTTGTGGTCCCTGCTGCTCCCAGTACAAAGCCTTGTGGTCTTCACTGCTCTCAGTACAGATCATTGTGGTCCCTGCTGCTCCCAGTGCAGATCCTTGTGGTCTCTGCTGCTCCCAGTACAAAGCCTTGTGGTCTTCACTGATCTCAGTACAGATCATTGTGGTCCCTGCTGCTCCCAGTACAGATCCTTGTGGTCTCTGCTGCTCCCAGTACAAAGCCTTGTGGTCTTCACTGCTCTCAGTACAGATCCGTGTGGTCCCTGCTGCTCCCAGTGCAGAGCCTTGTGGTCTCCACTGCTCCAGTACAGAGCCTTGTGGTCTCCACTGCTCCCAGTACAGATCCGTGTGGTCTCCACTGCTCCCAGTACAGATCCTTGTGGTCCCTGCTGCTCCCAGTACAGATCCTTGTGGTCCCTGCTGCTCCCAGTACAAAGCCTTGTGGTCTTCACTGCTCTCAGTACAGATCATTGTGGTCCCTGCTGCTCCCAGTGCAGATCCTTGTGGTCCCTGCTGCTCCCAGTACAAAGCCTTGTGGTCTTCACTGCTCTCAGTACAGAGCCTTGTGTCCCTGCTGCTCTTAGTACAGATCCGTGTGGTCTCCACTGCTCCCAGTACAGATCCTTGTGGTCCCTGCTGCTCCCAGTACAGATCCTTGTGGTCCCTGCTGCTCCCAGTACAAAGCCTTGTGGTCTTCACTGCTCTCAGTACAGATCATTGTGGTCCCTGCTGCTCCCAGTGCAGATCCTTGTGGTCCCTGCTGCTCCCAGTGCAGATCCTTGTGGTCTCCACTGCTCCCAGTACAGATCCTTGTGGTCCCTGCTGCTCCCAGTACAGATTCTTGTGGTCCCTGCTGCTCCCAGTACAAAGCCTTGTGGTCTTCACTGCTCTCAGTACAGATCCTTGTGGTCCCTGCTGCTCTTAGTACAGATCCGTGTGGTCTCCACTGCTCCCAGTACAGATCCTTGTGGTCCCTGCTGCTCCCAGTACAAAGCCTTGTGGTCTTCACTGCTCTCAGTACAGATCATTGTGGTCCCTGCTGCTCCCAGTGCAGATCCTTGTGGTCTCTGCTGCTCCCAGTACAAAGCCTTGTGGTCTTCACTGATCTCAGTACAGATCATTGTGGTCCCTGCTGCTCCCAGTACAGATCCTTGTGGTCTCTGCTGCTCCCAGTACAAAGCCTTGTGGTCTTCACTGCTCTCAGTACAGATCCGTGTGGTCCCTGCTGCTCCCAGTGCAGAGCCTTGTGGTCTCCACTGCTCCAGTACAGAGCCTTGTGGTCTCCACTGCTCCCAGTACAGATCCGTGTGGTCTCCACTGCTCCCAGTACAGATCCTTGTGGTCCCTGCTGCTCCCAGTACAGATCCTTGTGGTCCCTGCTGCTCCCAGTACAAAGCCTTGTGGTCTTCACTGCTCTCAGTACAGATCATTGTGGTCCCTGCTGCTCCCAGTGCAGATCCTTGTGGTCCCTGCTGCTCCCAGTGCAGATCATTGTGGTCTCCACTGCTCCCAGTACAGATCCTTGTGGTCTCCACTGATCCCAGTACAGATCCTTGTGGTCTCCACTGATCCCAGTACAGATCCTGGTGGTCTCCACTGCTCCCAGTACAGATCCTTGTGGTCTCCACTGCTCTCAGTACAGATCCTTGTGGTCCCTGCTGCTCCCAGTACAGGTCCTTGTGGTCTCCACTGCTCCCTGTACAGATCCTTGTGGTCCCTGTTGCTCCCAGTACAGATCATTTTGGTGTCCACTGCCCCAGTACAGATCCTCCCTGCTGCTCTCATTACAGATCTGTGTGGTCTCTGCTGCTCCCAGTACAGATCATTGTGGTCCCTGCTGCTCTTAGTACAGATCCTTGTGTCCCTGCTGTTCTTAGTACAGATCCGTGTGGTCTCCAATGCTCCCAGTACAGATCCTTGTGGTCCCTGCTGCTCCCAGTACAGATCCTTGTGGTCCCTGCTGCTCCCAGTACAAAGCCTTGTGGTCTTCACTGCTCTCAGTACAGATCATTGTGGTCCCTGCTGCTCCCAGTGCAGATCCTTGTGGTCCCTGCTGCTCCCAGTGCAGATCATTGTGGTCTCCACTGCTCCCAGTACAGATTCTTGTGGCCCCTGCTTCTCCCAGTACAAAGCCTTGTGATCTTCACTGCTCTCAGTACAGATCCTTGTGGTCCCTGCTGCTCCCAGTGCAGATCCTTGTGGTCCCTGCTGCTCCCAGTACAGATCATTTTGGTGTCCACTGCCCCAGTACAGATCCTTCCTGCTGCTCTCAGTACAGATCTGTGTGGTCTCTACTGCTCCCAGTGCAGATCCTTGTGGTCTTCACTGCTCTCAGTACAGAGCCTTGTGTCCCTGCTGCTCTTAGTACAGATCCGTGTGGTCTCCACTGCTCCCAGTACAGATCCTTGTGGTCCCTGCTGCTCCCAGTACAGATCCTTGTGGTCCCTGCTGCTCCCAGTACAAAGCCTTGTGGTCTTCACTGCTCTCAGTACAGATCATTGTGGTCCCTGCTGCTCCCAGTGCAGATCCTTGTGGTCCCTGCTGCTCCCAGTGCAGATCCTTGTGGTCTCCACTGCTCCCAGTACAGATTCTTGTGTTCCCTGCTGCTCCCAGTACAAAGCCTTGTGGTCTTCACTGCTCTCAGTACAGATCCTTGTGGTCCCTGTTGCTCTTAGTACAGATCCGTGTGGTCTCCACTGCTCCCAGTACAGATCCTTGTGGTCCCTGCTGCTCCCAGTACAGATCCTTGTGGTCCCTGCTGCTCCCAGTACAAAGCCTTGTGGTCTTCACTGCTCTCAGTACAGATCATTGTGGTCCCTGCTGCTCCCAGTGCAGATCCTTGTGGTCTCTGCTGCTCCCAGTACAAAGTCCTTGTGGTCCCTGCTGCTCCCAGTGCAGATCCTTGTGGTCTCTGCTGCTCCCAGTACAAAGCCTTGTGGTCTTCACTGCTCTCAGTACAGATCCGTGTGGTCCCTGCTGCTCCCAGTGCAGAGCCTTGTGGTCTCCACTGCTCCCAGTGGGGATGGTGTTCTTTGGGTTGAAGGCTTCTCTCCTGGCCAGCACAGGTGTCACTTTTGGCTTCCGATCACGTCCTCTGAGATTTTCCACAGTGCAAAAGATTTTTTGCTCAAATGTAAATAAAAGCTGAGAAATGTTTTTTCCCCACAATAATGCCTCTTGTTGTGTAAATCAGTCCACAATGTGATACTGTGAATTTTCCTAAATATATATAATCATTTACCTAATTTGCACCATATTCAATATGTTGTTGTGTGTTCTCCCTTGGTTACGGCCACCTTTCACCAGCCCAAAGCAATGGCCGCCCATGCGCGGCGGCCGAAACAACCTCGATATAGACTGTGGATGCCTTTTTTCCATGAACGCGCACGGCGCTCAGCGGCCGCGCATGCGCAGTTTTTCAGTATCCTGTCTTGCTTCTGAATCGTAGCCGCCCATGCTCTGTTTGTTGTGCAGCACTAGAGCGAACCTAGAATAGAGCCTGCAAGTCTGGGAGCAGTGAGAGAGTGTCAGCACTGCTATGTAAGTGAGAGAGTGCAAGCGATGATGCCTAAAATCACAAATGTCACTGCACATGTCCACAGGTAGAAGTGGAGGTCTGGCCATTATGTTACACATGGAAAAAAAATTGAGAATTCATTGTGGAACACATGGACAGAGAATGGATGTCATCACAGAGGGGAGGACAATACAGATCACAGGGACATAGAGGGGATGTCATCATGTGGACTCTCAGGGGATGACATTACGGAGTACATAATCACAGACGACACAGACTACGTTTTTTTTGATAATCAGTACTTTGAAGAATGGTGTAGTGGGAGTGCAAATCTTTTATTTATTGATAACCTACAGGTGGCTAATATGCCTTATATATAATTTTATAGCCAAAATATATCACCAACCATGCCATCCTGCATTATTCCCGGTTGCGGTAACACATGGAAAAACAAAGACCATCATGTTATTATGCATGTTTTCCCCAAAGACAAACAATCGATACGGCGTTGGCTAATGCAAGCCCCCCAGTTTTTTGAAGATTTGGATGACTGGGTTGAAAAAATTCATAAAGGAAAAGAGACGGACCACTATAGACTATGTTCTGGTCATTTTGATTATTTCTCGTATCAGGATGGAGGTACAAGGAAAAAACTGTGTGCACATGCACTACCAACCATATTTCCCGATATAAATAGAATTCTGAAGGAAAACCAAACTTTGGTTTCTCAAGACCCTGCATTGCAAATAGATGCAGAAAAAAGGCCAGAGAAACGGAAAAGAGTATCTGAACCCGATAATAATAACATGTCTTCTGATACATCAACATCAACCAGTAACATTGTTTTAGATGCACTATTACTTGGGGACACAATATATGTTCAGATGCCAAACATTTCCAATCCCTCAGCTGTAGCTGATAAAAACTTCTACAGTAACAAGACAAAAAATGATATATCACCAAAAACCAACCTATCATGGTATGAGGACAAAAAACGTTTTGTAACGGCCTCTTCTCTGACTTCTAAGAAAAACTGTGGGACGCAAACAATAAAACAAAAAAAAAAAATCGCGGAACAACGTGTAAGTTGTTGAAAGATCCTCCAGAATACCCAAAGACCCCCCCAAAAAAGGGAATGTTGATATCATAACCTCGTTAGAGGGTCTTTTCAGTCAGGATTGTGACAGAACACAAGACTGCGGATCAACGCAAAATTCAAATAATAGAATAGAAGATGTCGATACTGAATTAGCCATTGAACAAAGAATTGATTTTGAGAATGTAGAGATATCAGATACAAATTTAGATGATTCCGTTTGCAACTCCCCCCACAATAAGTTTTAAAAATCAAGAAAAAACTGTTATTGCTTCCATCCCAATGAGTGTGTGTGGCACACCACAATGTCCGCTGATTCACAATTGTTCTCCTGTACCAAAAATGCGATCCGTGGTTGCCAAAAAACTGGATTGGGTGGAGGTAGAAGAGAAATTCAACGAAAACAATATATTTGAAAACAATGATGATTCATTTGCATTGCCACAGGAGGATTCAGATGTAAGGAGGACGAAATTCTAAGTGACCTTTCTGACAACAGCGATGATGATGAAACAGACTTTTTCAGTGCAATTACTAGGATTGACAATATGGATCCAATATTATCGGAGGTGGAAAATGATCAACAAGAGCCTAAATTCATTGTTTATTACAGTTGTTTGAAACAATAGATTTTTATGAATCCATGCCAGTACCATAAGTCCTGCGGTGAAAAAATAACGCATATTGGTATTAGACATTCTGGTTCAGCAATATATGTTGATGTGAGATGCTCAAGAGGTCACCACAAATACCTTTGGACTAGCCAGCCCCTAGTTAACCGTGGACCTGCTGGAAACTTACTGATCTCCAGTGGTATTTTGCTCAGTGGTAACAATTTTTTGAAAATAAAAAACTTTTTGGAAGTTTTGAACATTTTCTGTATCTCAAGATCAACACATTACAGGCATCAGAAAAAAATACTTGTTTCCAATGATTTATTACCATTGGAAACAAGAAAGAAATAATGTGATCTCTTCAATCGGCTAACAAGCAGTATGCCTTGCGGGCGATGGGCAATCAGATAGCCCTGGATTTTCAGCCAAATACTGTGTCTACACCATGTTGGACACAGAAACTTCTAAAATAGTAGACTTTACAGTTGAACAAATTGTTCCCCCCTTCAAACTCTGTCAGCTTGGAAAAAATAGCTTTCCAGAAAACATTGGATAGAATTCTAGCATCTAATGTAAAAGTCAGAATCATTACCACCGACAGACATGTAGCGATTAGAAAAATCGTAAGGGAAGATTATCCTCACATCAAACATCAATTTGACGTCTGGCATATGGCGAAATCTGTTGGCCAAAAATTACTGTCTGCATCCAAATCGAGAAACTGTGAGAAAATTTCTCCATGGATACAGTCAATCAAAAACCATCTATGGTGGTGTGCCAGAAATTGTAATGAGGATCCATCGGATTTAGTGGCACGTTGGAAGTCCATCTGTTATCATGTTGTCAATGTACACGAATGGGATGATGACGGGCCATACTGTAAGTGCCATCATCTAACTGGACAACCACACACTAAATGGTTACTTGAAGATTCTTCAGCATTTGCCAAATTAAAAGCTATTATTCAAAATCAAACAATCCTACGTGATTTGGAACACTTATCTTTCTTCTGTCACACTGGCGAGTTGGAAGTTTTTCATGCAAGCGCCCTACAATACAGACCCAAGCGTGTCCATTTTTTTTTTGATGGTATGGTGGCACGCACCACTTTGGCTGTTCTAGATCACAATAGAAATATTGACAGAGTTCAAGTCGCATTCCAAACTTTTGAAAACAAAAATGAAGAAGCAAGATAAAAACGTTTTCGCGTTGAGTATTCAAAAGCCCGTAAGGCTTGGGTGGTCAAGACACTATATGAACCTCGTTTCAACCAATTCCTGGAAGAGATTCTGAGTGACATATTTCTTTATGCAGAAAACAAGATTGACAGTGATTGGGAGTCAACTAGAACATCACTCCCCAAAAATATAGCACCAATTGAAAAACCATCGTCTAAGGATATGATTGAAAAATATCATTCTAGATTTGGAAGACAATAAGGTGTGTCGGTTATAGGACCTTTATTGGACATGAACCAGAATTTGTTTGGACCTTACCCAATTTTATTAATTAGCTATAAAAATAATTATTTAGTGTTTAAAAAAAACCTATATTGCAAATTTTTCTGTAATATTATATACAGTTGGTACAAGAAATAAAACAATAAGTTTGTTATCAAATTTTACTTTATATCTTTATATTATTATCATAGTTATAATCAATTATCCTATGATAACATATTTTGTAGAGTTATAGTTTTATTACATTGGGTTGGTAGAACATGGAAACATTTTTTTATGTTAGCAGAAAATTTTATTGCATTTCTTTCCACAGACATTTATTATAACCATATTAAAACTGAAGCAACAGTTACTAACTCTTGATTCCGTTAGAAGGATAACTTCTTAAGATGTTAAAATTTAAAAAAGGCATAACAATTTTTTCAAAGGTTAGGTACTGCCGCTCAAAGTTTACTTCAACTCTATTGTCTAAAATGTTTACACTAACTTTTAATAGGGACAGTTAGTAGAATTTTTAATTTTTTTTGGAACCTCGGATGTAGGTAGTGAGAAAGTCACAATACTTTCCTGGTTGCCCCCCGCTGAGGTCATGGGCACAAGTTTTTATTATCAAAATCGCCCCTGGTCATCCGGTCCAGTCCCCGATAGTTCTCACATGCGGGGATTTCTTATATGAGGCAGGGACATGTGTATTGCCTGGGAGAGGAAAGCTTCTCCCCAGACAAAACACATGTCCCAGCCTTATACAAGAAATCACCGCATGTGAGAACTATCGGGGACTGGACCGGATGACCAGGGGCGATTTATAAAAAAAAACTTGTGCCCATGACCTCAGCGGGGGCCGACCAGGAAAGTAGTGTGAGTTTCTCACTACCTACATCCGAGGTTCCAAAAAAAATAAAAAAATTCTACTAACTGTCCCTATTAAAAGTTAGTGTAAACATTTTAGACAATGGAGTTGAAGTAAACTTTGAGCGGCAGTACCTAACCTTTGAAAAAATCTACTACCTACATCCGAAGTCAAAGGTATTCTTTAGTAACACTTAGAATAAATACAAAAACTGTTGTTTGGTGTCGCAACCTAATATTTATAATGCAAGGAAAAGTAAAACATTGGTAAACATTTTAGAGAATGCGCTTGCAGAAGACTAAAAAGCGTAAGTACTTACAGTGGTACACACCATGAATGAATGGAAGTGCTACATCAGTTTGTATAAAAAAAATTGACAAATATACAATTTTTATGTAGAAAAATTGTGAACTTATTTTTTAAAACCTAAATATAAAAACTAGTTTTCAAATGGGTTAAATGACTTGAACAATAGAAAAAAATATTTTCTATATACCAATTCAATTATTATGATTCTCCATAATGTCTATTTTTCATTTTGTGTATTTTAGGGAATATGAGACATGGCTCATGTAGAAAACACGTATTCCATGTGTTATGTTCATACATAGAATATATAATCATAATAATAATTGAATTTGTGATTTTAATATTTAGACAGACTGTCAATTATACAAATTAGTAATAACATTGTAAAACATCTATTTAATCTAAACAATATGAACATTTCTCAAAAAATTTAAATCCAAATCAGATTGGGTTAGTGGCACATCTTGATAATATTGAAAACCAGTGTGAACCGTTTTGATCTGGAAAGTTGGCTTGAATTTGTAACACTACACAAGTTGGTATAGGTCTCGGATTATGTTTACCTAGTGGGCCATGTACCCACATAGAAAATGCTCGATATGCAGCTAGACGAAGACATCTGAAAGCTGAAACAGAAACGAGATGGTTAGACTGTTTTTCGTTGTTTGAGCAACATATCTTTTTTTTTGTTTTGTTTTTTTAAAAGGATATGTCTCAAATACTAAAAATACCAGATTTGAAGATAATACCCTTCACATAGAATGACGGGTTTTTATAATAATAAAGATCAGTCACATCAAGTGGCAATACAGTACTAATGTATGTCTAAAGCAGTGGTTCTCAACCTTTCGAAAGCCGTGACCCCTTAATACAGTTCCTCATGTTGTGGTGACCCCCAACCATTACATTTTTTTCCTTGCTACGTCATAACAAATTTTGCTACTGTTATGAATTGTAATGTAAATATCTGATATGCAGGATGTATGCCAGTCTATTACAAGGTGTTAGGTAGTTCTGTAATTGGCGCTTGGATGTGGGGGATCTGTGGAGGGCGCTGTGTTGTGGGGGATCTGTGGAGGGCGCTGTGTTGTGGGGGATCTGTGGAGGGTGCTGTGTTGTGGGGGATCTGTGGAGGGTGCTGTGTTGTGGGGGATCTGTGGAGGACGCTGTTATGGGGGATATGTGGAGGGCGCTGTGTTGTGGGGGATCTGTGGAGGGCGCTGTGTTGTGGGGGATCTGTGGAGGGCGCTGTGTTGTGGGGGATCTGTGGAGGATGCTGTTATGGGGGATCTGTGGAGGATGCTGTTATGGGGGATCTGTGGAGGACGCTGTTATGGAGGATCTGTGGAGGATGCTGTTATGGAGGATCTGTGGAGGACGCTGTTATGGGGGATCTGTGGAGGATGCTGTTATGGGGGATCTGTGGAGGACGCTGTTATGGAGGATCTGTGGAGGGCGCTGTGTTGTGGGGGATCTGTGGAGGGCGCTGTGTTGTGGGGGATCTGTGGAGGGCGCTGTGTTGTGGGGGATCTGTGGAGGGCGCTGTGTTGTGGGGGATCTGTGGATGACGCTGTTATGTGGGGGATCTGTGGATGACGCTGTTATGGGGGATCTGTGGAGGACGCTGTTATGGGGGATCTGTGGAGGATGCTGTTATGGGGGATCTGTGGAGGATGCTGTTATGGAGGATCTGTGGAGGACGCTGTTATGGAGGATCTGTGGAGGACGCTGTTATGGGGGATCTGTGGAGGACAGTGTTATGGGGGATCTGTGGAGGACAGTGTTATGGGGTGGATCTGTGGAGTACACTGTTATAGGGGATGTGTGCTATGACACATAGGGCCATGAGGGGGGCCAGCATAAGACACATAGCATCTTATGCTGGTCCCCCTCATGGCCCTATGTGTCCCCTCATGTGTCCTAAACTGCGCACATGTCACAACTGTCTTTGCGTGTAAAGTATGTTACTCCTGTGTGAAACAATCTCTCTCCTATTTGTAGCGTTATACTACCCTACCTCGTGAGATTTCCCTACCTCCTGACTTCCTGTCGCACTGCTAATGACGTGAGGAGGCGTTCCTGAGTTTTGACGATCTGCGCATGCGCAAACCAACAGTTTATGGAAAATCTCAGCGGAGTTCAGCTTCACACTGAGACACTGCGCATGCGCAGGAGAGCCTTAGTAGGCAAATATTACGGCCCAGTGCGCAAGCGCGGCTAATTCCTGCCGGCGCATGCGCAATGTCCCGGTGTGAAGCTGAACTCCGCTGAGATTTCCATAAACTGTCGGTTTGCGCATGCGCAGATCGTCAAAACTCAGGAACGCCTCCTCATGTTATTAGCAGTGCGACGGGAAGTCAGGAGGTAGGGAAATCTCACGAAGTAGGGTAATGTAACGCTACAATTTGTGCAGCCCTAATAGGAAGCCTTAGGCGACCCCCCGGAAAGGGCCGATCCCTAGGTTGAGAACCGCTGGTCTAAAGTAACAAATTACTTACCTTGGATTTTCTATGTTGAAAGCACGACCGGTGGTAATTTGCATAGTTGTAAGAAGACAAATAATTTCCTCCCTGTCTTGACACACATCCTTGAAAGATGGATGTTTACATATGCATGTTATTTCAGGTGAGAAGAAACTTTTCAAGGCATAGATCTCGGAGCAACATAAACAATCATTCACAGATTTCATAATTTCACAGCCTCCACATGTACACCAGTCCAATTGTTTCAATCTTTTATCTGGGTCTTGTTCTTCAATACCAGAATACTCCTCCAGGGACCATAATGGGTCAGTCTGAAAACAATAGTCTTCACCTGGGTTTGCATACTTATTTCTTTTTTCTTAGGCGCTTAATTAGACTAATCATTTCCTATGGAAAAAAATAAATAAATAATATTTTAATAAAAATTTATTTATTTATTTGAATTTTTTAATGACTTATCAATAAATAAAAAAAATATAGTATTACATCATAGAGATTAAAAAAGAAATTAATAATTAGATTGGCTGGCTAGTAAAGTAAAAAAATAAATAAAAATTGTTCCACCTATAGAAATAGTCAAAGCAATGATGATACAAATAAAAAAAGGTCATCCAGTTAATTTATTTGGTTCATATTTTTATTTCAAATTTAAAAAAAATTTAACGGATGAACATAACCCAATTTATTTAGGCCCTTCGGAAAACCCCCCAAAAAAATTTTATGGTACAAAATGCTATTAAAAAATGTTTGCTTTATTTATTTATTTTAAAATAAAGATTTTAAATTTACTTGCTTGTTCAATACCTCATCTTCTTGATAATTTTCTTGATCAAGACTTTGATTGAGCCAACTTTCATCGCTCTCTGATATCTGAATTTAAAATAAAAAAAAAAGCTTAGTAATTAGTTATAGCATACTATGTAATAACTCATATTTTATTATTATCCAACATTATAAATTAATTTTATTCTAAATAAATGTAAATTCACAACCAAAAAAAGTCCTCTAAAGAATATATAGAGAGAGTTCTTTATAGACTTGCTTGAAATAACTGGGTTCAGAATATGACAGTTTTTTTTTAGTTTTTTTTATCAAACACCACTTTGTTGGATCTTGTTTTTGCGGTAATCTATGCAGAATTTATGTTGTTTTATATTTTATTTAAAAAATATGAAGAAAACTGAGTGGAAACAGTGTTTCCCAACCCAAAAAAATTTGTTTATTCATTGTATAATAATTATACTATAAAGACTATGTGATGTCTTGGGATGATCTGTCACCCAATTTAGAAAAAAAATATATAGATTTTTGCACCATTACATAAAAAGTACATATAAAAATCAAGAAAATAGATGAATGATTACTCATACCTGCATTGATGACATAGTTGTCTCCAATTCATGAAGTTCTGTCTCGGATATACCCTCATTGTAATCCTTACAATGTGCCTTTGAATCATAAAAATAATTAAAAAAAAAGCATACCATGAGTGTTCAGGAATAGAGATTTGAAAAAATATATATATATTATTATAACTTTGGCGATTAAAAGTCTACACCCCATAATTCACCACACACTGCCCCCAGAATTGTCCCCAGACTGCCACCATACTGCCCCCAGAATTGTCCCCAGACTGCCACCATACTGCCCCAGAATTGTCCGCACACTGCCCCCAGAATTATCCACCAGACTGCCCCTAGAATTGTCCGCACTCTGCCCCCAGAATTATCCACCAGACTGCCACCACACTGCCCCCAGAATTGTCCACCAGACTGCCACCATACTACCCCCAGAATTGTCCCCAGACTGCCACCATACTGCCCCAGAATTGTCCGCACACTGCCCCCAGAATTATCCACCAGACTGCCACCATACTGCCCCCAGAATTGTCCCCAGACTGCCACCATACTGCCCCCAGAATTGTCCGCACTCTGCCCCCAGAATTATCCACCAGACTGCCACCACACTGCCCCCAGAATTGTCCACCAGACTGCCACCATACTACCCCCAGAATTGTCCCCAGACTGCCACCATACTGCCCCCAGAATTGCCCCCAGACTGCCACCACACTGCCCCCAGACTGCCACCATACTGCCCCCAGAATTGCCCCCAGACTGCCACCATACTGCCCCCAGACTGCCACCATACTGCCCCCAGAATTGTCCGCACACTGCCTCCAGAATTGCCCCCAGACTGCCCCATGAATTGTCCGCACACTGCCCCCAAAAATTGCCCCCAGACTGCCACCACACTGCCCCCAGAATTGTCCACCAGACTGCCACCATACTGCCCACACACTGCCCCCAGACTGCCCCCAGACTGCCCCCCCCCCCCAAATTGTCCGCACACTGCCCCCAAAAATTGCCCCCAGACTTAACTTGCGGTATACTCACAGGATATATGAGCTTGCGGTATACTCACAGGATATATGAGCTTGCGGTATACTCACAGGATATATGTGATTGATCTTACCATGGTGATCGGGGAGCATGAAGGGAGGAGAGTATGAGGTGCTTGCTGGCAGAAGGTACGGCTGACACGGGAGCGCGCACGCAGGCAGGGTAGGCGGAGTCAGTGGAGCTGCAGAGCGCTCATTCCGCTGTCAGTCAATACAGAGGACAACGCCCCATGACTGAGCGGGTTGAAGAGCGGGAAAGCGATGCAATGGCCTGGAAATTGAAAGGTGGAATAACCCCTTTAAGTCAAAATTTGCCAGGGGTATGAATAATTATGGGCAGCACTGTATATGTGTGTATATACAGTATGTGCATGTTTAAACGGGAGCCACTAATTTCCAGTAATAGACATTTCCTCCTCATCTTCTTGCAGATTTGCTTCACGTTCATGCTGTGCGCTCTGCTCCGGAAGCCTCGGCTCGTCGCCATCTCTGGATTCTTTATCACACTTTTCCTTTCCAGCCTGAGCACGCTGCCGCTGGTGAACGTCCTGCCCGTCTTCCTAGAGGTCGTCCTGTGTGTTTTTGCACCATTTGCCTTCTCTGTTGGAATCACACAGGTAGGTAGCAGCGAGCACCCATACACTAAAAACTGAATACTGCATCATTCATATATCAAAACCCCGGCAGACATGGCTTCTGTCTGGTTCCAGAGCATACACATGGAGAATGAATTTGAGGGCGCCTTCTTCTCGGACATCACCGGAGACTCCTCGCACCTGCTGACCAGCTACATCACCCTGCTGCTGGACTGCGTCCTGTACATCCTCCTCACATTGTACTTTGATAAGATTCTGGCAGGTAAAGGTGAAGAATAAGGTGTCATATCTACAGTAACAAAAAATCTGCAGCATTCAGAATGCAGCTCTGGATGTGAGTAGAGTATAAGACATAATGTAACTCAGGATCGGTAGAAAAAAAAATTAAAAACTAAGGATTTTGAAAGTTAGGCCCCCGATCCTTGCTTTCATACATTCTGTAGGCCAGGGGTAGGCAACCTCCGGCACTACCGCTATTGTGAAACGACAACTCCCAGCATGCATACTTGCTCTGCTCTTCTCAGAACTCCCATAGAAATGAATGGAGCATGCTGGGAATTGTAGTTTCACAACAGCTGGAGTGCTGAGCGGGAGTTCTTGAAAATGGTGAGAAATTGAACTGCTATGAAGTCTGTTAGACAAGTGCAGAGCTTTCCGTTATCCGGTAAAATGTTACTGCCCCCGATCTGAGGCCATTGTGTGTGTAACAGATAAGCACGGCATGAGGCACGAGGCGCTCTTCTTCCTGCGATCCACTTACTGGTCAAGAGGGAAAAAGACCCCAGTTCCATTGGACCCTGAAGTCAGAGGAACGGCGGGCTTCGGAGATTACATAGAGAAGGTCCCAGTTGAGTTACAAGGAAGAGAGGCCATCAGGTATTTTCCCGCAGGTGGAGGTGACTCGTGTGTAATGTGGGCCATTACTGTCCCTATCGATGCAACGTACACAGGGCTCTGTAATCAGAACACTGCTGATGTCTCCTTGTCACCTTCTGCAGGATTAATAAAGTTAAGAAAATCTACAGTGGCAAAGACAAAAAGACTGAAGCTTTAAGAGGTACGAGGCGCATGAAACCTCCAATCCAGATAAGTATTGTACTATCATTGTCTGCACCAAATAGTCCTACATGAAATCATATATAGAGTATTATAGCGCCACAAACTTCCATTAAACCGGCACCCGACGCTCCAGAACGCCCCTCTTTACACAGGAATTTACTGGATACTTGTCTGGATTCACCCCCAGGTCTGGATTTGGATATTTACGAGGGACAAATCACAGCACTCCTGGGTCACAGCGGCGCCGGGAAGACAACATTACTGAATATCCTGAGTGGGATGAGCACATCGACCAGCGGTGAGAAGCTTCCTGGAAAGTCAACTGTAGTCACCACCTACCTGCCTGATAGGTTTCTGAAAATGAAAGGAGTTCTGGGAGATGTCTACAGAGCAGGAACCTGTATAAAAAAAGAACTGTACTCGCCCTATAAATGTCCCACTGCAGCAGTCACATCTTGCTCATCATTCATGTGAGTGCTGCAGCCAATCACTAACTAGCCTCAGCGGTCATTTGTAGTGGTCATGTGTTTAGTGATGAATGGCCTGTGATCGCTGTAGGACCCTTGTGGGCACTTGAGCAGTGGGATGTTTTTGGGAGAGTACTGTTTTTTATTTATTTGTTTTATACAGGTTCCCACCATGGCCTTTTAAAAAAAAATGTCTGGAAACCCCTTCAAGTTTTCATTTCTGAAATGTGGGAAGAAAGTGGAGTGTCAGGTAGTGAACCCACGAGAACATGTAGCGGTTGTCAGATTTCAACCCAGGCTCCCAGTCCTAACCACTGAGGCATCATACTGCCCACACATCCGCCTCATTCCGTTACCTGTGTGTTATACTGTGGGTTTCGCTCTTAAAGGGTGTGTCCACGCCTTGCGGAACAGAAAATCCTCTCAAAAAAACGTGTGGCCTAATTGCTGCGGGTTTGCATTGCAAAGAGTGAAATCTGTGGCATAAATTGACCCGCTGTGGACTACAGGTCAGTTTCTAGCTGCAGATTTCTTCTGCTGCTATTCAACAGCAGAAAATCTGCTGCGTGTCCTCCGTGTGTGGACGTACCAGTACAGTGGCCTCCCTGCTTGAATACATCTTCTCTGCCATTCCTCAGGCTCGGCCTCCATCTGCAACCATCCGCTCTCTGACATTCAGCACCTGGAGGAGATACAGAAGAGAATCGGCTTCTGCCCGCAGTTTGACATCAAGTTCGACCAGCTGACCGTCAGGGAAAATCTGAAGCTGTTCTGCAGGATAAAGGGGATCGCTGCCCGAGACGTGGCCTCCGAGGTAGATGTGACACGTGCAACGTACAGGTGGAGCAGACCTCGGTGTAGCCTGTGTCTGGGGGTCAGATTGTAGTGTACTTTCTTAGTCACCAAGGATCTTCACTGCCAGGGCCTTAAAGCATAGCTCCCGTTATAAAATGATTTTCCATTAATGATGAATGGCCTGTACAGGTGAATATAAGAAACTTTGTAATATATCTTGATAAAGAAAAAGGCTTCTATCTGCATTTATCGGGCTGCTTTGCTCTTTCCTGCTTTTACCACTGACGTCTATGGAGAGTAGAGGGGCTGAATGATGAGAGAGACACAGACTGCAGTTTCTTAGCTCTGCTACACTTAGCACTTTTGACTATATCTTGTAAGATAAGGCTCCAGCACTGTTCAGAGTAATAAATCGCCTCCTAGCTGGCAGCAGCCTCCTCCTCTCTCCATAGACCTTTGTGTGTGAGAAGAGGCTGAGTACAGGGAAAGAAGAGCAAAGCAGCCAGAGAAGACCAGGAGAAAGCATAATTCTTTAATAATATACAGTATATTACAAAGTTTCTTGTATTCACCTGTACTATTCATTTCTGAAAACTTTTTTTATAACAGGAGATAAACTTTAACTTTTGCAAGGATCTTACTGCAGGTGAAGGCCTTGTTACAATGTATCAGTGTAGGTAAGAGCTATCAGCATGGATTCCAGGAGAACAGCTGAGAAAATAGTGAAGAACTGGAGCACAAAATTTAGCTGAAAGTTGCAACAGTTGTTACATTGTAGTCCTGCTGGTGGGTTTTTCACGCAGCCCCGGCCCCATAGAAGTGAATAGGGCTTCATTGAAAAACGCATTGCATCCGGAAGCAAGTGCGGATTCAATGCGTTTTTCACCGATGTTTGCTAGGAGATGTTGTTTGTAAACTTTCATCAAAACGCATTGCACCCGCGAGGAAAAAAACTGAACAACTGAACGCAATCGCAGACAAAACTGACTGAACTTGCTTGCGAAAATGGTGTGAGTTTCACTGAACGCATCCGGACCTAATCCGTGATGTCGTCGTTGTGGCGGTTCCTGAGGCGGTTTTCTGCAGTGATATATGTAATTGCAGTAAAAACCACACCATTTTGCAAAAACCACAGCACATTATTCACAATGAAAAAAATCACAATTAAATATGGCAAAAAAGAAGAAAAAAAATCTGCTTCTTGTCTTTCCTGTATTTATAGGTGGAGAAGATTGTCTCAGACCTGGACATGAGCCACTTCCAGAATGTGCTAGCCAATAAACTCAGCGGCGGGCAGAGACGGAAGCTGACCTTAGCCATCGCCCTATTGGGAGATCCAGAGGTGAGGCAGCGCAGACTACAATCCTCATCATCCAGTGTACATCTAAGGCAGTCTCTGACACATTATCTATAGATGGCAAGAAATATGGCGGCTGGAGGAGGACATAGTGGTCCCTAGACGGGTGCCATTTACAGCACTAGACGGCGCCCTCTACAGCACTAGACTGGCGCCCTCTACAGCACTAGACTGGAGCACTCTACAGCACTAGACTGGCGCCCTCTACAGCACTAGACTGGCGCCCTCTACAGAACTAGACTGGCGCCCTCTACAGCACTAGACTGGCGCCCTCTACAGCACTAGACTGGCGCACTCTACAGCACTAGACTGGCGCCCTCTACAGCACTAGACTAGTGGCTGCTCGCTCACTGGCACCCGGCTTCTTTATATCTCGCCAGGTTCTTCTACTAGATGAACCCACGGCTGGCCTCGACCCGTTCTCCAGGCACCGTGTGTGGGCCATACTGAATGAGCGAAAATCTGACCGCGTCATTCTCTTCAGTACTCAGTTCATGGACGAGGCGGACATCCTCGCTGGTAAGAGATTGTGGGCAGAAAATGTACTCTCCATGCCCCAAATTCACAGAATAATCCCACAGCGGCTCTCCTGACAGTAATCCCACAGCGGCTCTCCTGACGGTAATCTCACAGCGTCTCTCCTGACAGAAATCTCACAGCGGCTTTCCTGACGGTAATCTCACAGCGGCTCTCCTGACGGTAATCTCACAGCGGCTCTCCTGACGGTAATCTCACAGCGGCTCTCCTGACGGTAATCTCACAGACGTCCTCCTGACAGTAATCTCACAGCGGCTCTCCTGACGGTAATCTCACAGACGTCCTCCTGACAGTAATCTCACAGCGGCTCTCCTGACGGTAATCTCACAGCGGCTCTCCTGACGGTAATCTCACAGCGGCTCTCCTGACGGTAATCTCACAGACGTCCTCCTGACAGTAATCTCACAGCGGCTCTCCTGACGGTAATCTCACAGACGTCCTCCTGACGGTAATCTTACAGCGACTCTCATGACAATAATCCCACAGCGGCTCTCCTGACTGTAATCTCACAGCGGCTCTCTTGACGGTAATCTCACAGCGGCTCTCCTGACTGTAATCTCACAGACGTCCTCCTGACGGTAATCTCACAGCGACTCTCATGACAATAATCCCACAGCGGCTCTCCTGACAGTAATCCCACAGCGGCTCTCCTGACAGTAATCCCGCAGCGGCTCTCCTGATAGTAATCCCGCAGCGGCTCTCCTGACGGTAATCCCACAGCGGCTCTCCTGACGGTAATCTCACATCGGCTCTCCTGACGGTAATCTCACAGCGGCTTTCCTGACGGTAATCTCACAGCGGCTCTCCTGACTGTAATCTCACAGACGTCCTCCTGACGGTAATCCCACCGCGGTCCTCCTGACGGTAATCCCACCGCGGCTCTCCTGACGGTAATCTCACAGCAACTCTCCTGACAGTAATCTCACAGCGGCTCTCCTGACAGTAATCTCACAGCGGCTCTCCTGACAGTAATCTCACAGCGGCTCTCCTGACAGTAATCTCACAGCGGCTCTCCTGACAGTACAGTAATCTCACAGGGGCTCTCCTGACAGTAATCTCACAGGGGCTCTCCTGACAGTAATCTCACAGCGGCTCTCCTGACAGTAATCTCACAGCGGCTCTCCTGACAGTAATCTCACAGCGGCTCTCCTGACAGTAATCTCACAGCGGCTCTCCTGACAGTAATCTCACAGCGGCTCTCCTGACAGTAATCTCACAGGGGCTCTCCTGACAGTAATCTCACAGGGGCTCTCCTGACAGTAATCTCACAGCAGCTCTCCTGACAGTAATCTCACAGCAACTCTCCTGACAGTAATCTCACAGCGGCTCTCCTGACAGTAATCTCAAAGCGGCTCTCCTGACGATAATTTCTGCTTCTGTCTCCAGATCGCAAGGCGGTCCTGAGCAACGGGCGGCTGAAATGTGTTGGATCCTCCTTGTTTCTGAAAAGAAATTGGGGCATCGGCTACCACCTGAGGTTCGTAGGAGACGTCTGTCAGTACAGTACGCCAGTCCTTCAGGGTGAGCGAATGTGAGGTCACGGGGATCAGTTAACAGACCGAGGGTTGCTCTTAGTACTCACAGTTTGTATACCCTGGGCAGGCGTACAGCAGTGATGAAGAGGCTGGCACGTAGATCCTCTGGGGCACTCTCTAGGTATATGGGCCAGGCCTGGTGGTAGGTGAGGTGCCCTGGGTGTTGTAGGTTTAGCGTGCCTGTGGCAAGATCCCTTACAGTTTGTGACGCCAGTGCCGGTAACGGTGGCACACCGATTGTTAGGAGGAATAATGGAGGTACACACGATTGTAGTGAACTAGAATTCCTCTTTACTGAACAGTTCAACTATGTACAAGCTTCAGACAGTTCCATATGAAGGATATTGGTATCAGGCAGGCTTTACATAAATGGCAGGTAGAATCCTAGCAAGATAACTCAGAGGGAATAAAACTCACAGATCAGGCTGTACTTTCTGCAGACTCCTGTCTGGCTTTCTCCAAGGCCCGTATGCCTAACAGCTGGCTTTATCCTTGGGTAGGGAAACCTTCCTCTGGTATAAATCCTCTTGCTGTCAAACTTCTGCCCTTCAGCTTTCTACTTGGCTGGATAAGATTAGCACTGCTCTGTACTTTGTAAGTTGCAGGATCACTTCAGGAGGAAACTTCTTCTCCTGGACTAACCTCTGAGTTTCACTTGCTCAGGACTTCAGGCAGGCTAGACTGAACTACTTAGCCTCCTGGACTAGACTGGACTAACTCTTTCCTGTCTGGGCCTAGCTATATATACTAGGGGGTTCCCTAGCTCCCTCTACAGCTTAGGAGGAGAAACTACACCCCTAGCAGGTCTGGAACACATGAATTAACATGGAATTATGCAGTCATACAATACAAAACACAATAGCAATCTCCCACAGGAGGTGGGGGACGACATGACCCAATTAACCCTTAGTAGTGTTCACCTTTACGTAGTGGGACACTACATCAGGCAGTGAGGGGTCAGTAAGATCAGACACTAAGTGATTGACAGCTCAAAGTAATTTAATTGCTGCCGCCATTTTGGGTACATGTGACTTTTTACTTCTCTTTTTGGGAGATGAGATAAACCAAAAAAACAGCAATTCTTTCATGATTTTTTTGCGGCATTTACTGTGAAGGATAAAACATGTGGTACATAGCTCTGGTCGGTGCTCTGGGCCCACTGACGAGCCGACTGTGGACCAAGAGGGAGAAACGTACCGAGGGCTCGGCACGGAGGAGGAGATGCCGAGAGGGGATGGCGCCATGTGCATGGAGAGCCATAGGAGTAGATGGGAATGAGGGGCTAAAGTATTCCTCAGGGAAACTGGACTTTACTTTACCTCCTATCACCTTCCGCTGACAGGAGGAGTTGCAGAGGAACATGGCTGCTCCACCCAGCAGCTCTTCCTGCACACAGGGTGATTTCCCAGTTGCAGCTGAGTCACATTTTTTCAGCGATTACGGCAGAATGCAGCAGTTGTGCTGCCGGAGCTGAACTGTATGGTTTTCATTATGTTTCACCCCTGCACTCGGTATGGTCTCTCTCAGGATGCAGGTGTCTCCATCTTGTAATCCAGACGCCATCACTTCTGTTATCCAACAACACGTCTCCAGCGCCAAACTCGCCACCCAGAACGTGGAGGACCTGACATTCACCCTGCCCTTTGACAAGATGGACTCATTCCCAGGTACAGTCCATCACTGGTGTGCCCATGACCTTGGTCTGCTGCACTCTACTATTCACAGGGAAGGGATCTGCTCATCCAGGGCTAGCTTATTCATAGAATAGAACTTGCAGCCATGTAAGAGGGGAAAGTGGGATTTATAAACAATGGAAATGTGGAAAATGCTAATGTCTAACTGATTTGTGCAGCTCTGTTTTCTCACTTGGACCAACATGTGGGACTGGACGTCATGAGTTACGGGGTGTCGATCACAACGCTGGACGACGTCTTCCTGAAGCTGGAGGGAGAGGAGGAGATTGAGAAAGGAGGTAAATGGCCATTGAATGTGTTTTCCAGGTTTTTAGAGACCCCATATTCACACTCCCTTGGTATCTGCAGTCAGTACTTGCACTCACCCACTATCCTCATCTGGTATCTGCACTCACCCACTATCCTCATCTGGTATCCGCACCCAGTATCTGCACTCACCCAGTATCCACACTGTCGGGTATATAAAGCAAATGCTTTATATATAAATAAAAAATGTAACAGATCAAAAGAAAAATTGTTCAAACGATATTGACGCGCAAGATGGACATAAACATCTCAAAAAGAGTTCAATCAAGAACCTGATTATTTTGTGCAATCAGTAAAACAGGGTACAAGCGTCTATGCAAAAATATAAATGATTTATTATACAATAGTTTCAAATACAATCAAAAATGAATCAACGCAAATTTCAATAATATACAATGATATGCAGTACCCAGAGTTCACCACTATATGGTGCTAAAAAAACACTACTCAACCAACACAAGAATATTATGCAATACAGCTTTAAAATTGTGAGAAATATACAATCAATGGATTATGCGGAAAACTCAATCAAGAAGATGACAGATATGAGCCCTTGCTCTGCCCCAAAATGATGACCAATCTTCAGATAATGGTAGTATTGCACCAAAACGTATAAATCATTGGCTGGATATCAAACTAGGGAATATAAAGATTCCCAACAGAGAGTTTCTCCAATATTTTCCCCTTTATTCAGTTATATGCATCGTAACTGAAATCAGAGAAAATACTGATGTAGCAACTAACGTTACACGTCCGCAAATGAGCAGGTATCTGGCTAAGTATTAAGCCAATTAACTTAGATCAGTACTGCATAAAACAAAAATATACATTACACAAGGGTCAAGTAATGTGCAGAGTCTTGGGGCAGCCAGCTTTTTCCCGATAATCCAAATGTTTCTCCAGAGATCTATAATCCAAATGTTTCTTTGTTTTTTTTTCCCCTTTCTCCTTTCTTTTTGGTATCTGGTTTCTTAACCCAAAACTTATCAGATGAACACACCCTCCTAGTTTGGAACTTTCCAATCATTGTTGGATGGGTGTGTGCATTGATAAGGAACGTGACGTCATAATACTACCCAGAATGCACTTTTGCTACTGGTGTATTATTAACTGCTCATATCTAGGTGGCACTGTTGTATAAGCTATAAGCATCATACCATTAAGGGTTAACTCATACATAAACTCACTTAAAAAAGTGGCCTAAAAGGGTGGAAATGCTCCAAACCCAGACACTGTAGGGTATCTATAACCGGGGGAGCAATTCCTCTGCATGCAATCCGCAGACAACGGCAATCCCCAGCAAATAATGCATACATTGGAGGATGCCGGTGCGGACCGCATGCACCACAAGGACTTCTTACACAAAATGATACATTGTGCAGATGAAAAAATATATATACACACAAATCACTGCAGAAAATGCACTAAAATGATACGCAACTGACAATACTAGCTAATTCCTCAGGCCGATGTTAAAAGCTGAAAACTTTTCCAATATCTTCCAGTCAGGAACATATCGGAGCCCCTCATGCACCACTTCACGGTGTCTCAGTATGCATGGGGTCCTACCACTAAAACGCCTGTGGTGTGTGAACAGGGTCTGAGCAATGCTAGAAATTAACTCACAGCCAGGCTCTCACATGCCTCCATAGTGGTATCACCAATGCATTGTGAGGTAGGATAAAGCTGTGAGCCGCACCCACTGACACATGCCTGATATTTTTTTTATACTAAACACTTCTGACATCTGGAGGCCTTGTCTTAGAGCCAAGGGACAAACTTTGATACATACATGTATACTTTGAGGAACATCTAGACAATTCTCACACTGTGGAATTCATGTTCAGATAAGAAATACAATAAGGCCTCTAAATCTGCAGGTGCGGTGTATCTTCTAACTGTCTAAATGTATAATATATTGTTACAATAACACTAGCTTTTGAACGGCGCAGTAATCTTCCCATGGACTTACTTCGGCCTACATGAAAATCCATACAAAACAGTGAATATAAATCAACATGGCTCTTAAAGGCAATGAATACCCATTATAATTAGAAGCATCAATTTTGACGTAAATTTGTTTTCCCTTAGTCCTAACAGCAGCACAAGTGGGGTATTTGCCCCTGTGAAGCTGGTCAGGACAGGCAGAATTTTTATTGAACAAAAAATTTCTGCCTTAAGTATCCTAATTAGTAATTAACTAATTAAGCCCCTAAATGTCACGGAATGTGTACAGGAAACAAGACAACACAAAATGAATATATGACTCACTGGATCCAAAACTAAGGAACAAAAAGGGAGACCGCTGCATAAGACCTGGCTCTCTCCCTCACTGCTCAGCCTATGTGAAAATCCCAATGGTAGATGATCGCATATCCTCGTACCTCGACTGTATAACACCTGAACACCCTACAATAGTGAGGGTACACGACCACCGGCTCCCTACACTAGATATGGAGGGAGTCAGGGTCACCTGGGATCCAGCAAACAGAAAAATACAAATGAATGCACAACACTTATCTTGTAGAAGACTGGGAAGTAGGATCAGCATGCACACACACTCCAGGAAGTAATATAAACCGCAAACTGATGCACTATGGGGAGGAATTTAAAGGGATGCAATCAGTACAACTACATGACAGCTGAGCGAGGCTAACGAGATGAGGAACTGAAAGCAAATCAAAGGAAGCTCAAGGAGGAGGTTCTGAAAGGCATCTGTCAGAGCTTCTCAGATGTCTGGTGGTGACAGTACCCCTCCTTCTACGAGTGGACTCCGGACACTCAGAGCCCACCTTCTCAGGATGGGACCTATGGAAAGCCCTGATGAGACGAGTGGCCTTAATGTCCGTCACTGGGACCCACATCCTCTCCTCAGGACCATAACCCTCCCAATGAACGAGGTACTGGAGAGAACCGCGGACAACACGAGAATCCACAATCCTAGAGACCTGAAATTCAAGATTACCATCAACCATAATCGGAGGAGGAGGCAAAGACGAGGGTACAATGGGTTGGACATAAGGTTTTAATAAGGACTTATGAAAAACATTATGGATCTTCCAAGTCTGAGGAAGATCAAGACGGTAGGCAACAGGATTGATGACAGACAAGATTTTGCAAGGCCCAATAAACTTAGGACCCAACTTCCAGGAGGGAACCTTCAATTTGATATTCTTAGTAGACAACCACACCAGATCACCAACATTCAGGTCCGGACCAGGCACACGTCTCTTATCTGCCACACGCTTATATCTCTCACTCATGCTCTTTAGATTATCCTGAATCTTTTGCCAAATAGATGACAAAGACGAGGAGAATCTGTCCTCATCAGGTAAACCAGAAGACCCCTCTCCAGAGAATGTCCCAAACTGCGGATGAAACCCATATGCACCAAAAATGGTGACTTATCAGAGGACTCCTGACGACGGTTATTTAAAGCAAACTCAGCAAGGGACAAAAAAGAACACCAATCCTCCTGATTCTCCGCCACAAAACAGCGCAGATATGTCTCCAGATTCTGATTGACGCGCTCTGTCTGGCCATTCGACTGCGGGTGGAAAGCAGAAGAGAATGACAACCGAACCCCCAAGCGAGAACAGAAAGCCTTCCAGAATCTGGAAACAAACTGCGTGCCCCTATCAGAGACTATGTCCGAAGGAATACCATGCAATTTGACAATGTGATCAATAAATGCCTGCGCCAGCGTCTTAGCATTGGGCAAGCCAGGAAAAGGGATGAAATCCACCATTTTGCTAAAACGGTCCACCACCACCAGAATCACAGTCTTCCCCGAGGAACGAGGGAGGTCCGTTATGAAGTCCATGGACAGATGTGTCCAAGGACGGGAAGGAATGGGTAAGGGAAGGAGAGGACCTGATGGCCGTGAATGAGGGACTTTGGCACGAGCGCAGGTCTCGCAGGCTGCCACAAAACACTCAACCGACTTACGAAGCGCCGGCCACCAGAATCTCCGAGCGATGAGATCCACTGTGGCTCTTGCCCCCGGGTGCCCAGCAAGGACCGTATCGTGGTGTTCCTTAAAAATCTTTTGTCTTAAAGCGAGAGGCACAAACAACCTCCCAGGAGGACAAAGATCAGGAGCCTCTGACTGGGCTACCTGCACCTCTGCCTCTAATTCAGGAAAAAGAGCAGAGACCACCACACCTTCAGCCAAAATGGGACCCGGGTCTTCAAAATTCCCACCTCCCGGAAAACAACGTGACAGGGCATCTGCTTTCACATTCTTAACCCCAGGGCGGAACGTGACAACAAAATTAAACCTTGAAAAGAACAAAGACCATCTGGCCTGTCTCGGGTTCAGACGCTTGGCTGACTCCAAGTAGGGTCAGTAAACACGGTAATAGGGTGTCTGGCTCCCTCTAGCCAATGGCGCCATTCCTCAAAAGCCAACTTGATGGCCAACAACTTCCTATCTCCCACATCGTAATTTCTCTCTGCGGAGGAGAGTTTCTTCGAGAAAAAGGCACACGGTCGCCATTTGGCAGGAGAGGAACCCTGAGACAAGACCGCACCCACACCCACCTCAGAAGCATCAACCTCAACTATGAAGGGTAGAGAAATATCAGGTTGTACCAAGATGGGAGCGGAAGCAAAACTCTCCTTGATATTAGAAAAGGCCTTACGCGCCTCTACCGACCAGGAAGAAAAATCTATCCCCTTTCTGGTCATATCAGTGAGTGGTTTAACAACAGAGGAATAATTCAAAATAAACTTCCTGTAATAATTGGCAAAGCCCAAAAAACGCATCAGAGCCTTCTGATTCTCAGGAAGCTCCCACTCAAGCACAGCACGGAACTTCTCGGGGTCCATGCGAAAACCAGAAGCGGAGAGAAGAAACCCCAGAAATTGAATTTCTGGAACCGCAAACACACATTTTTCCAGTTTAATTTATTCTCCCGCAGGATGAGCAAGACCTGACGTAAATGTTCCTTATGAGTCTTGAAATCAGGAGAAAAAAATCAAAATGTCATCCAAATACACTTATACAAATTTCCCCATTAAATGATAAAAAATGCTGTTCAAGAAATGCTGAAAAACGGCTGGGGCATAACCAAATTCTCAAAATGGCCCTCAGGGGTATTGAAGGCCGTCTTACATTCGTCTCCTTCTCTGACCCTGACCAGGTTGTATGCCCCTCTTAGATCTAATTTGGAAAAAACTTTAGCCCCAACAATCTGGTTAAACAGGTCCGGGATCAGAGGAAGCGGATAAGGGTCACGAATTGTGATACTGTTCAGCTCCCTGAAATCCAGACAAGGTCTTAAAGAAGGAGAAAAGTAGTAGGGCACACCACTATTCGGTTCCACACGGATAATTAATATAAACAATATTTATTAGTAATATACACTATTAAATAGACATGCTTAAAATACACAAACTAAAATTAATAAAATGTTAAATACAATAGTATCAATACTGTACTTTGACCAAAGTTTGTTGTATGGTACAAAAGTGTCTTTCCAAACGGGTTATTTAACCCGATCAATACCCCAATAGGTAAGGTCGCAATAGTAAAGATGAACTTGATATTTGGATACAGTGTTTTTTGAATAGTCACTTGTATCTGTGCGGCTTAATAGTCGTAACACATGAATTTTCGCTACAATGTTGTTGCCTGTTATTAGGAATAAGCCGGAGCTGTTTTACTCACAGTTATAGATAAAGTGATGCCGGCTTTTGTTGCATCACTGGTGGCGTCCCACGTCTGATGGAATTCTTTACAGGCAGCGATATGGAGATTTGATTTCAACAGAGTTCAGTGCGAATTCGGGATCCTCGGTGATCATATGCAGCCGTACTGTATTGGGAGTCGATCGGTAATATATTCCTTCTGCGCCTTTAGTAGATATCTCGCAGGGATAGACTTTACCAAAAGAATCGACTCTCCAGGAAGGCAGATATCCGGCTGGTCTTTGCTTTTATAAGCCAAAATTCACCGATCCCTCGCGTCTTTTTTTCTTTTTAAGCGCTTTTTAGTCCTCCGGTATTGTGCTTCATTTCATGGGGTAGTTACCATACGCGTTTCGGAGTGACTACGACTCCTTCTTCAGTGGCTAAGTTACCCCTAGAAGTGACTGGTTTTTATACACCTGCACAGGTGTGGTCCAGATTGATTAACTATGCATAGGAAGTGACGTGGGTTCCTTCCTATGTCGGAAGGGCAAATATATCACCCACAAACTCATTATTTCTAAGTTAAAAAATAATTAAACAAATAGCTAGGTATATCACTTTAAACCAAAAACCATATATAATAAAATAAGTCATATAGATTTCTAAAACAGATCATGTATATGTATATATATATATATATATATATATATATATATATATAAAACCGCAATCTCATAATAGGTATATTTTCATGAATAAGTTACGTGTTCTCATTACATATTCATAAAAATAGAATCCACTATCTCTATATATATCCCCATATTTCATGATGCTCATTTATAGCAATGGATATATATGGCCAAAGATTGGATAATTAAAATAACGCATAGCTCTCTATGCGATAATCCTACGATTTTTGTGTAATGCGGTTCCATTGCGTTTTTACTATAATTCAATTTTATATAGATGACCGCATTCTCAAACATATATTCACACTCTAATTCTGTACATAATAGATATAATATTAAAGTACATATATTATTTAAGAATTCAATGTTAAGAATACATATTGTATTTAAAACTTTTAAGAATACATATATTATTTAAAAAAATTTCATATACTGTTAAAAATTACACATATTGTTTAATCTGTTAATTACCTAGAAAGTTATATAAATTCATATACAACTTTCTGGTGAGGCAAATCCTTCATACAGTCCTCCTCAAAATCTTCATAAATATCTCTTCCCAAAAAAAGGGGTATTCTATTTATTTAATTCAGCAGGGAGATTCGACATTTGGGGATGGTAGGTAGGTCGGGGTCCGCCACCGGAGGAAGACCCGGAGATACAATTACTTACGGGTCTCTCCTCGGTGGAGAACCCCCCCATCTTAGTATATATTCACAAAAAGCCATATATTTCGATTTCAGCGTTTAATCCTGCTGGTAGTAGGGTGTTAAAGTCAAAGATATATTTTGATTCAATCCTCGACATTTTCTTAATGTGATTTCCACCCCTCCAGTCTATTTCTATTTTTTCCAGAGCCGAAAAAACAAGTCCCTTAGGATCTTGGTTATGTGTAGTTTTAAAATGATTTGACAAAGTATGTTTTACATAACCCTTCTTTATGTTAGAGATGTGTTCCGCTATACGGACCTTCAACTGTCTCTTGGTTCTTCCTACGTATTGTCTCTTACACGGACATTGTATAACATAAATGACACTATTAGAATTACATGTAAGGAAATCTTTTATTGTATGTTGGTGAGTACTTGTTGTAGATTTCACTATCGATGTCTTTTTAGGAAACATAGTGTTTTTACAACCCATACATTTTCCTCACCGGAAAAAAACTGTGGTATTTGTCCATTTTTGTATGGATGAGTCTACTTTCTTTTTATTAGTTTTTGGGATAGTAGGTGCCACCATAAGTGCTAAATTAGGTGCTTTAGTGAATGTGACTTGTGGAAATTGTGAAATTAAATGACCTATTATTTTATCTTTATTTAAAAAGTGCCAGTGTTTATTTATTATATACTTTACTTTTTTGTGTTGAGTATTAAAAGGCAAAATTATTCTTGTACTGTCCTCTTTGTGTTCATTTTTAGTTTTTGTGTCAAAAAAAAGATTTCCGATCTAATTGTCTCACCGTATTCCAATGCTGTCTCTAAAATTTCTATGGGATATTGTTTTTCCAGAAACTGTTTTTTCATAACCACTGCTTCTTCTTCAAAAGCTTCCAACTTTGAGCAGTTTCTCCTAATTCGTCTGAATTGTCCTGTAGGGATATTTAAGAGCCATTGTGGCAAATGACAGCTATTATACAGAATATAGCTATTCTTTGATGTTGGCTTCCGAAATGTATTGCATATTAATTTAGACCCTTCTACTTTAATTTGTAGGTCTAAAAATTCCACCATTTTTTGACTAGCCTTTCCTGTAAACCGTAGATTATAATCATTTTTATTGATATCCTCCAAAAATGTATCCAATGATTCCTGGTCATTTTTCCATATGAAGAGGACATCGTCGATGTACCTTTTCCAGAGCACCAGGTCTGCCCCCAGTTGCGGGTCAATGGTCTCTTGTTCCCAATTCGCCATAAATAGATTAGCGTAACTGGGGGCAAATCTGGTGCCCATTGCCGTCCCACATATCTGCAAATATATATCCGAATTGAACCAGAAATAGTTATGGTCCAGAATATATTGAGTAATTGTTTGCAGGTATTCAATCTGTTCTATGGGTACCTGACTATTTTGTTGTAATTGTTGTCCCATAGCTTTTATTCCTTGGACAAATGAACAAATACCACAGGTTTTTTCCGGTGCGGAAAATGTATGGGTTGTAAAAACACTATGTTTCCTAAAAAGACATCGATAGTGAAATCTACAACAAGTACTCACCAACATACAATAAAAGATTTCCTTACATGTAATTCTAATAGTGTCATTTATGTTATACAATGTCCGTGTAAGAGACAATACGTAGGAAGAACCAAGAGACAGTTGAAGGTCCGTATAGCGGAACACATCTCTAACATAAAGAAGGGTTATGTAAAACATACTTTGTCAAATCATTTTAAAACTACACATAACCAAGATCCTAAGGGACTTGTTTTTTCGGCTCTGGAAAAAATAGAAATAGACTGGAGGGGTGGAAATCACATTAAGAAAATGTCGAGGATTGAATCAAAATATATCTTTGACTTTAACACCCTACTACCAGCAGGATTAAACGCTGAAATCGAAATATATGGCTTTTTGTGAATATATACTAAGGAGGGGGGGTTCTCCACCGAGGAGAGACCCGTAAGTAATTGTATCTCCGGGTCTTCCCCCGGTGGCGGACCCCGACCTACCTACCATCCCCAAATGTCGAATCTCCCTGCTGAATTAAATAAATAGAATACCCCTTTTTTTGGGAAGAGATATTTATGAAGATTTTGAGGAGGACTGTATGAAGGATTTGCCTCACCAGAAAGTTGTATATGAATTTATATAACTTTCTAGGTAATTAACAGATTAAACAATATGTGTAATTTTTAACAGTATATGAAATTTTTTTAAATAATATATGTATTCTTAAAAGTTTTAAATACAATATGTATTCTTAACATTGAATTCTTAAATAATATATGTACTTTAATATTATATCTATTATGTACAGAATTAGAGTGTGAATATATGTTTGAGAATGCGGTCATCTATATAAAATTGAATTATAGTAAAAACGCAATGGAACCGCATTACACAAAAATCGTAGGATTATCGCATAGAGAGCTATGCGTTATTTTAATTATCCAATCTTTGGCCATATATATCCATTGCTATAAATGAGCATCATGAAATATGGGGATATATATAGAGATAGTGGATTCTATTTTTATGAATATGTATATGAGAACACGTAACTTATTCATGAAAATATACCTATTATAATGAGATTGCATTTTTTATATATATATATATATATATATATATATATACACATGATCTGTTTTAGAAGTCTATATGACTTATTTTATTATATATGGTTTTTGGTTTAAAGTGATATACCTAGCTATTTGTTTAATTATTTTTTAACTTAGAAATAATGAGTTTGTGGGTGATATATTTGCCCTTCCGACATAGGAAGGAACCCACGTCACTTCCTATGCATAGTTAATCAATCTGGACCACACCTGTGCAGGTGTATAAAAACCAGTCACTTCTAGGGGTAACTTAGCCACTGAAGAAGGAGTCGTAGTCACTCCGAAACGCGTATGGTAACTACCCCATGAAATGAAGCACAATACCGGAGGACTAAAAAGCGCTTAAAAGGAAAGAAAAACGCGAGGGATCGGTGAATTTTGGCTTATAAAAGCAAAGACCAGCCGGATATCTGCCTTCCTGGAGAGTCGATTCTTTTGGTAAAGTCTATCCCTGCGAGATATCTACTAAAGGCGCAGAAGGAATATATTACCGATCGACTCCCAATACGTAAGTACGGCTGCATATGATCACGAGGATCCCGAATTCGCACTGAACTCTGTTGAAATCAAATCTCCATATCGCTGCCTGTAAAGAATTCCATCACACGTGGGACGCCACCAGTGATGCAACAAAAGCCGGCATCACTTTATCTATAACTGTGAGTAAAACAGCTCCGGCTTATTCCTAATAACAGGCAACAACATTGTAGCGAAAATACATGTGTTACGACTATTAAGCCGCACAGATACAAGTGACTATTCAAAAAACGGTATCCAAATATCAAGTTCATCTTTACTATTGCGACCTTACCTATTGGGGTATTGATCGGGTTAAATAACCCGTTTGGAAAGACACTTTTGTACCATACAACAAACTTTGGTTAAAGTACAGTATTGATACTGTATTTAACATTTTATTAATTTTAGTTTGTGTATTTTAAGCATGTCTATTTAATAGTGTATATTACTAATAAATATTGTTTATATTAATTATCCGTGTGGAACCGAATAGTGGTGTGCCCTACTACTTTTCTCCTTGTTTTCCAATATTTTTAGAGGATCGGGTGAATCCTCTCTGTAGGAGCACCCATACCATTTTTGATTATACAGGTGAGCCCTCTCTAAATATTTATAAGGTCTTAAAGAACCATCTTTTTTCTTAACAAAGAAAAAAACAGCGGCAACAGGTGACTTCGAGGGTCGTATGTGTCCTTTTCTCAGACTCTCAGAGATATAAGCACGCATAGCGATCCTCTCAGGTTGGGAAAGATTGTATAAACAAGATTTAGGCAGCTTGGCGCCTGGGATGAGATTAACAGGGCAATCGTACTCCCTGTGCGGGGGCAAATCCTGAACTCCACTCTCAGAGAAGACATCCGAAAATTCAGAGAGAAAAGATGGTACAGTCTTAGTAGAAACCTCAGAAACAGATGTCGTGAGGCAATTCTCTCTGCAAAAGTCACTCCAACCATTTATTTGCCTCGCTTGCCAATCAATGGTGGGGTTATGTTTAGTGAGCCAGGGCAGCCCCAACACCAGAGGGGTAGGCAAACCGCTAAGGACGAAACATGACACATCCTCAACATGAGCATCACTCACAATTAAACGGATATTGTGAACTATGCCCTTTAATGATTTCTGAGAAAGTGGAGCGGAGTCAATAGCAAAAACAGGAATATCCTTTCCCAAAGTGCATACCTGGAAACCATGAGTTATCTCAAATTGATTATCAATGAGATTGACAGCTGCTCCACTATCTACAAAAATCTCACAAAAAATGTTCTTGCTCTCTAGCGCCACCCTGGCAGGCAGGACAAAACGGGAACTACAAGCAAACGGAAAACCTTCAATCTCCGCCTCAACCCTGCCAATATTAACAGATGGAACATTTTTAAAGGATTTTTTCCTTCTTGTTTCTTTATTACTCCCAAAAAACTGCCTGAATCTCCTAGAGGGACAAACATTTGCCAAATGATTTATACCTCCACAACAAAAACAAACCTTCCCATGCGGGCTGAATCTTCTATTGTCAGAGGCAATCAACCCCAGCTGCATGGTCTTCTGCACAGAAGGGGTTGACAGCGACTGAGACCCCTGCGCACAGAATGAGACCGCTGCACGGTCCTGGGATTGAGTATGACAGGAAGGAGTGATCTCTCCTCTTTCTCTAAGGCTGCTTTCACACTAGCGTTCGGTATTCCGTTCGTGAGCTCCGTTTGAAGGAGCTCACGAGCGGACCCGAACGCAGCCGTCCACCCCTGATGCAGTCTGAATGGAGGCGGATCCGCTCAGACTGCCGGGTCTGGTGGAGTATGCCAGGAGGAGTGATCTCTCATCTTTTCTCTACGACGCCTGTCAATACGAACGGCCTGAGACATGGCAGAGTCCAAGGAGGTAGGCCTCTCATGAAAGGCAAATGCATCTTTCAATCCCTCTGAAAGACCATGGCAAAATTGACTTCGGAGTGCAGCATCATTCCAACCAGTATCAGCTGCCCATCTCCGAAATTCTGAGCAGTATATCTCTGCGGATTGTTTACCCTGGCATACTGTCACGGCTGAGGATGGGGGAAACCCTCAGCCGTGTGTCGGTGGAAGATGGTCGCTGCTTGACCAGGACCACAGGATTAGAGAGCAGGTCACCTCCTATCGCGTCCCTAACCTGACCCTAACTCCTAGCTGCATGGGCCGACCTTTAAGGTAGGAGGACCCATGCGCAGGAACCTCGGATCCCTGACTTACCCTCCGACCGGTCCCTGGGCTAGGAGTCAGGGTAAGACAACCTGTTCCTTCTGGATACGGAGGAACAGGAGTCTCACTGGCCAAGCTGCAAGGAATGGGGAACAAATGCAAGCCTATGTATATGGCAGGTGCTGCACTAGTTCCAGCCACCTGCCACAGCCTTGCTGACTGGATCCGTGTGCAGGCAAGCTGAAGTCCACAAATAAACAAACAGAACTCAGCACAAACTCATCCACACACCGGAACCCAGATACATGGCAGCACAGAATTATACAGGAAAACATAAACAGAACATCACACAGACTTAACATAAACTTATGACCACAGGGGTGGCTCTCACTGGCAGATAGAAAACACAGGAGGCTGCTCCAGCTAGCAAGGCTGAAGCAACCTACTGAGCCATGCCAAAGAGAGAGGCTATATAGGCCCAAGTGGCCACACCCAACGGTTGGACACACCCAGTGACACACACAACCTGGGAAGGGGAGTTAACCCTTCCAGCACCTGAGAAGGGAAACACCAACTTAAAAGGGAAGTGTCCAAAACACGAACACGTGTACATGGGTGGCAACCGTGTCCTGGGAGTCAGCCCAAAGGCCGGGACACTGCCACCACATGTACACAATCAACCAAACATTGCCACGGACAGCCACAGTGAAGGAACGGATGTCAGTGCACACCACACACAACACAGAGTGCACACAGACAAACTACAAGTGCATAACATACACACACACACACCTAACAAAAAGGAAGTCAGGTGAGACCGCATGCCAGGACAGCAAGCTGCCTAGCGACGCTCAGGCTGCTCTGCTGCTAAATACAAAACTAGTTGCCCGCGGCAACCACAAGTGAGGCCACACACCAGCGGCCCTCACGCGTGGTTGAACACACATACAAAACCGTAGGCAACCGCATGCGGTAAAGGAGTCACGGTCATGGGCATGGCCGTGACACATAACAGACGTAGTCTAGACTCAGCCAAAGCAATACGATCCGGATCGTCATATATCTGACCCAGGGCTAAAAAGAATTCATCCACTGAACGGAGGGGCCGTGCCCCCACCGGCAGCGAAAAGGCCCCCGTCTGAGCGTTACCCCTGAGCAGCGATATAATGATCCCCACCCTCCGTTCCTCATCACCAGAGAATGGGGAAGAAGGCGAAAATGGAGTTTGCAAGCCTCTCTAAAACGCACAAAATTTTCACTACCCCCGGAGAACGTATCCGGGAGCAAGATCTTAGGTTCAGAACAAACTCCATGAACGCAAGCTGAACCGGTCACTTGAAACTGAGAAAGAGTCTTACGGAGATCTGCTACCTCCAATGAAAGACCCTGGAAGCGTTCAGTCAAAAGTGAAACCGGATCCATGCTTGAGACGGTTTTGGCGGTTTATAATGTCACGGAATGTGTACAGGAAACAAGACAACACAAAATGAATATATGACTCACTGGATCCAAAACTAAGGAACAAAAAGGGAGACCCCTGCATAAGACCTGGCTCTCTCCCTTACTGCTCAGCCTATGCGAAAATCCCAATGGTAGATGATCGCATATCCTTGTACCTCGACTGTATAACACCTGAACACCCTACAATAGTGAGGGGACACGACCACCGGCTCCCTACACTAGATACGGAGGGAGTCAGGGTCACCTGGGATCCAGCAAACAGAAAAACACAAATGAATGCACAACACTTATCTTGTAGAAGACTGGGAAGTAGGATCAGCATGCACACACACTCCAGGAAGTAATATAAACCGCAAACTGATGCACTATGGGGAGGAATTTAAAGGGATGCAATCAGTACAACTACATGACAGCTGAGCGAGGCTAACGAGATGAGGAACTGAAAGCAAAACAAAGGAAGCTCAAGGAGGAGGTTCTGAAAGGCATCTGTCAGAGCTTCTCAGATGTCTGGTGGTGACACTACCCCATATAACCCGTCCCCTAACTGGACGGGGTTGCTTTATAGCAAGTAACTTATAATAAGGGAGGGAAATTTGTGTGCTGCTGTTAGGACTAAGGGAAAACAAATTTACGTCAAAATTGACACTTCCCTTTTCGTCCTAACAGCAGCACAAGTGGGGAAGTAGCAAGAAACCTCACCCAAATTGGGAGGGCTCCCTACTCCCCTCTTAGGAGAGGGCGGCACTTAAAACGGATTGTCCAAAGCCCATTCCCTCCGCTCGTATGGCCTATAGACGATAATGTGAGATGAAGGTGTTCTGGGAACTCCAAGAAGCGGCTGCACAAATCTGGTCTAAAGGGATCAGTTTATTTTCAGCATAGGAGGTGGATACAGCCCAAGTAGAATGGGGCGGAGACAAAGGAAGGAGGCGTCAAGTCTTGGGACAGAAAAGCCAGACGGATTGCTTCTTTAATCCACCTGCTCAGAGTGGGTTTGGAGGCCTTCAGACCCCTGTTCTTCCCTGAATAGGTCAGAAGGAGGTTTTCCGATCTTCTAAAATCGCTTGTTCTGTCCAAATACACCCTAAGACCTCTTGAGATGTCCAATGTACGGAGCCTTTCTTCCTCGGGAGAAGACGCAGCCGGTAAAAAAGTGGGTAGACATATCGTCTGATTGATATTAGAAAGGGTAGGAACCTTTGGCAAAAAGGTTGGCAAGAACCTTAACAGGACCTTGTCCTAAAGGAAATTTAAATAGGGCTCGGAGGCCCCCAGAGCCTGAAGTTCCCCAACTCTCTTAGATGATGTGATAGCCAGTAAGAAGGTGACCTTTAGAGATAAGAACCTCAAGTCTACCTCATTCAAAGGCTCAAAAGGGGAATACATAACCCTTTTAGAGCTACTGTTAAATCCCACTGCGGGATTGGTCTCAAGATTCTGGGTTTAAGCCTCTCGGCTCCCTTCAGGAACCTCTTCATTAGGTGGTCCTGAGAAATCGGTCTCCTAAGGCATGCCGATAAGGCAGAGACGTGAGCTCTGAGTGTAGATGGAATTAGACCCTTGTCTAGACCATCCTGGAGGAATTGTAGAATAGCGGAGAGAGGAGGGTCTGAGGCAACTACCTCTCTGTCATTACACCATTGCAGGAATATTCTGTAGATTCTAGAATACTTTTTGCTTGTAGATTCCGCTCTGGAGTGAGAAATTGTTCTCAAGACCTCCATAGATAACCCTCTAGCTTCTAGAAGGGACCTGTCAATCTCCAGGCTGTCAGATTGAGCCTCCTCAGATCTAGACAGGGACCTGTGTCCTGATTAGGGGAAGTCTCCAATAATTGCCCTGACTCATCTGCATGAGCTGGGTGAACCAAGACCTCTTTGGCCAGAATGGCATGATGGCACTCACCGAGGTCTGGTCTTGCTTGATCTTCATCAATACCCTCGGTATCATGGAAATTGGAGGGAAGATATATGCCAGCCTGAACCTCCAAGTTATGGACAGAGCGTCTATCGCTAAAGGGTTGTCTTCCCTGTAAAGGGAACAGAACTTGCTCACCTTGGCGTTCAATCGGGTAGCCATCAGGTCGATTTCCAGGGTACCCCACCGCTGGACTATCATGGAGAAGATACTCTTGTTCAGGGACCATTCTCCTGGAACCGGCAGGCCCCGACTCAGGCGATCTGCCACCACATTGAGATCTCCTTTGATATGGACTGCCATTAGGTGGGATAGGTTGATCTCTGCCCAAGAGAGAATAGAACCCACCTCCTTCAGGAGGGTTTGGGATTTCGTCCCCCCCTGTCTGTTCAGGTAAGCGACCACAGTTGTGTTGTCTGTCCGGACTCTCATCGCCTGACTGCGGATGAGAGGAGCAAAATGAAGGAGGGCTAGTTTGACTGCTCTCAACTCTCTCAGTTGGATGAGAGGATTTTCTCCTGGGGATTCCAAGTACCTCAACCTCATACTGGGTTGTCCTCCAGATGGGCTCCCCAGCCCAGCAGGGAAGCGTCCGTGGTCAACGTGATCCAACGAGGTTGAACCAGAGACCTCCCATCTACAGTCATGTGAAAAAATTAGGACACCCTTTGAAAGCATGTGGTTTTTTGTAACATTTTTAATAAAAGGTTATTTCATCTCCGTTTCAACAATACAGAGAGATTAAAGTAATCCAACTAAACAAAGAAAACTGAAGAAAAGTCTTTTCAAGATCTTCTGTAAATGTCATTCTACAAAAATGCCTATTCTAACTGAGGAAAAAGATAGGACACCCTTGCCCCTAATAGCGAGTGTTACCTCCTTTGGCTGAAATAACTGCAGTGAGACGGTTCTTGTAGCCATCTACCAGTCTTCGACATCGGTCTGAGGAAATTTTACCCCACTCCTCAATGCAGAACTTTTTCAGCTGTGAGATGTTTGAGGGGTTTCTTGCACGTACAGCCCTTTTCAAGTCACCCCACAGCATCTCAATGGGATTCAAATCTGGACTTTGACTTGGCCATTCCAGGACTCTCCATTTCTTCTTTTTCAGCCAATCTTTGGTTGATTTACTAGTATGTTTTGGGTCATTGTCATGTTGCATGGTCCAGTTCCGCTTCAGCTTTAATTTTCTAACTGATGGTCTCACATGTTCTTCAAGCACCTTCTGATACACAGTAGAATTCATCGTGGATTCTATGATGGTGAGCTGACCAGGTCCTGCTGCAGCAAAGCAGCCCCAAACCATGACACTTCCACCTCCATGCTTCACAGTTGGTATGAGGTTCTTTTCTTGGAATGCTGTGTTTGGTTTACGCCAAACATGTCCTCTGCTGTTGTGTCCAAATAATTCAATTTTGGACTCATCTGTCCAAAGAACATTATTCCAGAAGTCCTGGTCTTTGTCAACTTTATCTCTGGCAAATGTCAGTCTGGCCTCGATGTTTCTCTTGGAAAGCAAAGGTTTCCTCCTTGCACACCTCCCATGCAAGTTAAACTTGTACAGTCTCTTTCTGATTGTAGAGGCATGTACTTCTACATCAACAGTAGCCAGAGCCTGCTGTAGTTCTCGAGATGACACTTTAGGGTTTTTGGAGACCTCTTTTAGCATCTTGCGGTCTGCTCTTGGGGTGAACTTGCTGGGGCGACCAGTCCTGGGCATGTTGGCAGTTGTTTTGAAAGCCCTCCACTTGTAGACTATCTTCCGGACAGTGGAATGGCTGATTTCAAAATCTTTTGAGATCTTTTTAAATCCCTTCCCAGACTCATAGGCTGCTACAATCTTTTTTCTGAAGTCCTCTGACAGCTCTTTTGCTCTCACCATGGTGCTCACTCTCACTTCAACAGTCAGGAGCACACCAAACTAAATGTCTGAGGTTTAAATAGGGCAAGCCTCATTCAACATGCAGAGTAACGATCTACTAATTATGTGCACCTGGTGTGATATACCTGTGTGAGATCTGAGCCAATTTAAGAGGGAATACATGTGAGGGTGTCCTATCTTTTTCCTCAGTTAGAATAGGCATTTTTGTAGAATGACATTTACAGAAGATCTTGAAAAGACTTTTCTTCAGTTTTCTTTGTTTAGTTGGATTACTTTAATCTCTCTGTATTGTTGAAACGGAGATGAAATAACCTTTTATTAAAAATGTTACAAAAAACCACATGCTTTCAAAGGGTGTCCTAATTTTTTCACATGACTGTATTAGGTTCTTCCACCACTTGAGCGAAGAACGGACTTCTACCGACAGGGAGTGCATTCTGTCTAGGTCTTTGGGATTGCGACTCCAAGCTGCTAAGACCTCCTCCTGAAGTGGGCGTAGGTGCCATAAGGCCCAAGGAACTGCCTCTGCAGATGCTGACATGTGGCCTAACATCCTCATAAGAACCCTTATGGAGACTCGTCTGGGTGGTATAAGAGACTGTGTGGCTTTTATTACTCTGTCCCTCCTCTGTGGGGACAGGTACAGGGTCATCAGTTGTGAATCGATCACAAACCCCAAGAACGTTCTCATGGTTGACAGGATTAAGTGCGACTTGTCCCAATTTATCAGCCAACCCAAACCCTGGAGAATCTGGAGAGCTTGTTGAAGCTGACTCTGCAGGACGTCTGCGTTTGCGGCTTTTAAAAGCCAATCGTCCAAGTACGGTACGACCTCTAGCCCAAGAAGTCTTAAATGGGCAACCACAGGAGCCACTACCTTTGTGAAGGTGTGCGGAGCTGAGGATATGCTGAAGGGCAATACAGCAAATTGGTAGTGCTTCACTACCCCTTGCAAGGCCACAGCAACTCTGAGATATTTCCTGTGTGCTGGGTAGATGGGAACATGAAGGTAAGCATCCTTCAGGTCTATAGTTACCATCATATCTCCTGGGTTCAGGATGTTTAATACAGAGCGAATGGTTTCCATCCGGAAACGCTTCTTCCTGATGAAACGATTTAAGTAACGTAAATCGATGATCGTCCGCCAGTCTCCTGATGGTTTTGGTACCAGAAAGATGGGAGAATAAACCCCCTGCCGCCATTCGCGAGGAGGAACCTCCTCTAATGCTCCTTTCCGTATATACTGGAGAACCGAGTCTTCCAGGATCGATTGTTTGTCTCTGGTGCTAAAGTCCTTGTCAGGACGAACTTGTCCAGAGGAAGGGAAATTAAATCTATTTTGTACCCTGATGCTATCACCTGTAGCACCCAAGGGTCTGGAATTTTTTGCATCCAAAAACTTTTGAATAAACTCAAACGTCCACCGACTGGAGGACTGGAAACTGGTCCTTCCTCTGGAACACCGGGGGGTGGGGAAGGGGAATTGACGGGCTGTAGAGAGTCATAGATCAGCCCTGCGGTTTCCACGACCGCGACCCCTACCTCTCTTACTACCTTCAGAACGCCTCTGGGTTCTATCTCCCCCCTGAAATCTTCCTCCTCCTCCTCTACCCCGAAAGGACTGCTGGGGGAGGTATTTACCTTTCTTGTCCGCTAAGTTCTCCATGAGAGAATCTAATTCAGAACCGAACAATCTACCTGGTTCATAGGGAAGGGAGCAAAGGTTAAACTTGGCCGTATTGTCCGCCGCCCATGGTTTTAACCAGAGTGGGCGCCTGCTGGCTGAAGAAAGCACCATAGATTTGGCCGCTAATTTTAATTGTTGTTGGGAGGAATCTGATAAGAAATCAATCCCCAGTAAGAGTGTTTTAAATTGGTCCAGGATGTCGTCCCGGGCAACCCCACAATCCAAGTCCGATTGGATTCTGAGAGTGCGCGCTCGGATAAACTCTGATACTTCAGAGCACGCTATAGCAACCGAGGCAGAGGCTGAGGCAGCCGAGTAGTTAAACTTGGCCGTATTGTCCGCCGCCCATGGTTTTTACCAGAGTGGGCACCTGCTGGCTGAAGAAAGCACCATAGATTTGGCCGCTAATTTTAATTGTTGTTGGGAGGAATCTGATAAGAAATCAATCCCCAGTAAGAGTGTCTTAAATTGGTCCAGGATGTCGTCCCGGGCAACCCCACAATCCAAGTCCGATTGGATTCTGAGAGTGCGCGCACGGATAAACTCTGATACTTCAGAGCACGCTATAGCAACCGAGGCAGAGGCGGAGGCAGCCGAGTAGTTGCGTCTAAGCGTGCACTCTGCTCGTCTGTCTAGGGGGTCCTTTAGGTTGCTGCCGTCGTCTGAGGGGACTAGAGTTCTTTTGGAGAGCTTAGATATGGCCATATCCACCTTTGGAGGTGGAACCCAGACTAAAGAATCTGCATCCTGTAGAGGGAACATTAGTTTAAACCTCTTTGTTAACACTCGACCCTTCTCCTGGTGTTTCCACTCGGTTGCCATTAATTTCTTTAGAGACTCGTCCACTTTAAAGGCCCTTGGCCCCCTAGAGGTTGACTGTGGAGCTTCCCCCTGCTCAACATCATGGTCCCTCGACCTGATGGAGCGCAACAGTCTGAGTTTTTTCAGCCGGAAAGAGGAAGGCCAAACTCTCTTCCTCAGAGGAAGAATTATCCTCAATGGAAATGACGTCTTCAGACATGGGTACAGGACCAGGAGAAGCCTGTCTGGGCCTCTTGTTAGAGACTGTTCCCTTGATTTCGGCAATGGAGGTATCCATGAACTGCTTCATCCAGGAAAACATCTCCACCACCGTTGGTTCTGGGTCCGTTGGTCTGGGTCAGCAGCCTGGGCATCGGTGGAATTCGTACGAATCCGGCAACGGGGTGCTGCAGCTGGAGCAGGCGAGATGTTTCTGCTTCTGAGTGGATTTGCCTAAGAAACAGACAACAGGATAAGAATTTGGACCCAAGAATGGCTCTAAAAAGAGAGCAGTACCTTACCATGAGGTGGCGATGCCATCTTAGAAAGAAAAAGCAAGGTGACTTCAAGGAACTTTCTGAGCGCAGGAGTAGCCAAACAGCAGATGTCAGTTGAGCTCAGAAAACTGAGAGCAACACTGACCTGCCTCACACAGGTGCCATAAATAGCGAAAGGGGGAGGAGCTATAGTCACTCCCCCACCCTGGAGGTGGATCTCCAGACTTTAAATCGCAACTTTAATTAAAATAATATAAACTCTCCCTTTCCCCTAGTTAGGTACCCTTGTCCTACCGGAGGGCACGGACCTAAGAAACTTAATACAAAAGAAGCGCTGAACACAGCGCTGGTGGACGGAGCCGAGGACTGGAAGTGACGTCAATGACGCACTTCCGGTACTCGCGAGACGACGGAGGAGCGCGGAAGCGACTGCTTCTGCGAAGATACACAGCGGAGGTAAGAAAGCATGGCACTGTGACTGGAATATAATCCAACGATGCCTGGAAGAGTAGATGGGCCCAGATAAGTAATCTACCGGAGGCACGCTCAGCGCCCCCCCCCCCCCCCCCCCCACACCAGAGGCAAGAGAGGGCAGGACACACTCCGGATACCTAGAAGATAAGAGAAGGCAGAATTAAACATTATAATATTATAACACTACAAGTATAACAATGGGAGACTCCAGTAAGGAGTCTAGCCTGTCCTGGAGTCCACAGGACAATAAAAAAGCAACCCCGTCCAGTTAGGGGCCGGGTTATATGGGGTAGGGGCTTAATTAGTTAATTACTAATTAGGATACTTAGGCAGAAATTTTTTGTTCAATAAAAATTCCGCCTGTCCTGACCAGCTTCACAGGGGCAAATACCTCACTTGTGCTGCTGTTAGGACGAAAGGGAATAAGTAGATATAACTGTTAACACTTATGAAAAAGCACAACAGCACTCACCCAGTATCCTCATCTGGTATCTGCACTCAGTATTCGCACTCACCCAGTATTCATACTCGCCCAGTATTCGCACTCCTTCAGTATTTATACTTGCCCAGTATTCGCACTCGCCCAGTATGCACACTCGCCCAGTATCTGCACTCACCCACTATCCCCATCTGGTATCCGCACTCACCCTGTATCTGCACTCATCCACTATCCTCATCTGGTATCCGCACTCACCCAGTATCTGCACTCACCCACTATCCTCATCTGGTATCCGCACTCACCCAGTATCTGCATTCACCCACTATCCTCATCTGGTATCCGCACTCACCCAGTATCCGCACTCACCCACTATCCTCATCTGGTATCCGCACTCACCCACTATCCTCATCTGGTATCCGCACTCACCCACTATCCTCATCTGGTATCCGCACTCACCCACTATCTTCATCTGGTATCCGCACTCACCCAGTATCCGCGCTCACCAACTATCCTCATCTGGTATCCGCACTGTCGTAGAAATATTAATAGTTGTAATCTGCTTGCATCAAACTTTGTGTAAGGAAATGTAAGCCCCCTTTCCCTCAGCCGCAGTCAGAGCCAGACCCAGGTGTTACCATCTTGAATTCTTCTGAGCACTCCTCTCCCCCTGCCCAGTCTGTTTCTTTTATTTACTCACAAAAGGTGTAAAAGGGGCTGGCCCAAGATACGGATACAGGAAGTGATGACATACAGGAAGTGATGACATACAGGAAGTGACATGTCAAAGGACAGGGGATGGCATCAATGTGGCTGGACAGACAATGCACACACCCCATCCCTGTATAAGGAAGGATGAGTCATGTTCATTGTCTGACCAGCCAGGCGGCCGCCCATCCCCCATCACTGTCAGCATGGACCCCATTCAATGCTGCTCAAAGCGATCAGTATCTAATGAAGATAAGGTTTTCATACTGACGGTTTTACCACTGGTCCCGATTCAACCTTCAACCCAAGTACCCTCTGCTAGAGCGTTCTTCGGTTAAATCGGATACATGGAGACAGATGACAATCTATAAAAACAAACGCACACATCCTAAGATAAAATGTCCGCATAATAAAATTTCCACAACAGCACTCATCCAGTATCCGCACTCACCCACAAGCCTCATCTGGTATCTGCACTCACCCAGTATCCGCACTCACCCACAATCCTCATTTGGTATCCGCACTCATCCAATATCCGCACTCACCAAGTATCCTCATCTGGTGTCAGCACTCACCCACTATCCTCATCTGGTATCTGCACTCACCCACTATCCTCATCTGGTATCTGCACTCACCCACTATCCTCATCTGGTATCTGCACTCACCCACAATCCTCATCTGGTATCTGCACTCACCCACTATCCTCATCTGGTATCTGCACTCACCCACTATCCTCATCTGGTATCTGCACTCACCCACAATCCTCATCTGGTATCTGCACTCACCCACTATCCTCATCTGGTATCTGCACTCACCCACTATCCTCATCTGGTATCTGCACTCACCCACTATCCTCATCTGGTATCTGCACTCACCCACTATCCTCATCTGGTATCTGCACTCCCCCACTATCCTCATCTGGTATCTGCACTCACCCACTATCCTCATCTGGTATCTGCACTCACCCACTATCCTCATCTGGTATCTGCACTCCCCCACTATCCTCATCTGGTATCTGCACTCACCCACTATCCTCATCTGGTATCTGCACTCACCCACTATCCTCATCTGGTATCTGCACTCACCCACTATCCTCATCTGGTATCTGCACTCACCCACTATCCTCATCTGGTATCCGCACTCACCCACAATCCTCATCTGGTATCTGCACTCACCCAGTATCCGCACTCACCCAGTATCCTCATCTGGTGTCCGCACTCACCCACTATCCTCACCTGGTATCCGCACCCAGTATTCGCACTCAGCCAGTATTCATACTCGCCCAGTATTCGCACTCGCCTAATATTCACACCTACCCAGTATTCATACTTCACACTCACTCGGCATTCACAGTCACCCAATATTCTCACTCATCTGATTTTCACACTCACTCTGTTTGTTGCTATGATTTTTTAAATATTTTTTTATTATCAGATTACGGTGTTTTTGCCCAATCCGACCAAAATGAAGATGAGGAGAGAGACCTGGAGGTGGAGGACTCCGTCCTGCTGATGTCAGATTCTGGCAGCGCCACCCTTCACGGACTGGCCCTGTGGAGGCAGCAGGTGGTGACGGTGGCGCGGATCCGCTTCCTGAAGTTAAAGCACGACATGAAGAACTTCCGATCCATGTGAGTCCTTAAAGGGGTTCTCCACTTGGACAGTTCTTACTTGTTAGAAGGATTTTAATGTGATCAAAAAGCCTCCTGCAGTGATCAGCTGCAATCTGTGGGGATCGAGTAGTGTTCTGTTTCCCTGCAGCGCCACCACCGGTGAAATGAAGTATTACACTCTGCCCATTTACATCAATGGGTTGTCTGTAATGCAGGACAGAACAAGTCATCCAGAGGGTTCTGCTCAATTCCTCTTCGTTTTCAAGACCTTTGCTTGCTGTCCTTGAATAGACAGCAACAAAAAAATTCAAGTCAGGATGGGTAACAACTCATCCTGACCTCGTCCTGCTCACACAGCTGCATTTTGTTACAGTGTACCAGTGCTATTACACTTGAGCCAGGGCTGGTAAGAGCCTGGAGAGCGACTGGTGCTGCTCCTGTGCCTATACTGATACACTGTAACAAACCAGCAGCAACAAATCTGTTTAGTGAATGGTTAAGAAGATTTATTAAAGGGGTTGTTTAGAAAAACATGTTTTTTTTCTTTCGTAAACAGCGCCACGCCTGCCCATGGACTGTGTCTGGTACTGCCTCTCATCTCCACTGAAGTGAATGTAGAAGAACTGCAATACCGCACACAGCCTGTGGACAGGGGTGGCGCTGTTTTAGTTGGAAACTGCTAGTTCTGTCTTTTTAATATCTGGGAAGTCCTATGAATTGAGTGCCAGTTTGCAGTAACCTCCCTTTTCCCGGATACAATGGAATAAAATATTTAACAGCCTGAAGACCTGGGCCGTCGATCGACGCTGTGATTTTAGAGGTAATGGGCGTTCTCCTGATAAACCTTCTCTTGTCTTTCAGATTGCTTCTACTGGTCCTGTTCATATTACCCCTGATCACCACCACCATCCTGGTTTACTCCATGCATACGATTCACAACTGGAAACTCGCCCCCAACCTTTACTTCCGGGGAGTGGGTCACCGGGCGCACAAGTATTACACCCGACTGCTGCTCAGTAACAACACAGGTGGGAAGAGTTCACACGCTGCAGATTATTCCCAGATGTGCCGCGAAATCCGCCCGTGTTACATGTCCATTCTGTTGGAGATTTGTAGATGTATCTGCTAGCTAGACGGTTTGCTTTTCATGGCCCTTCATGGGAGCTGCGTATGGGAGAGTTCACTGAAAGAAAAAAAACGGATCCTATAAAAAATGTATCCTGAGCCTCAGTTATGCATACCTGCCATCCATTTGATCCATTTCCATCGGAGAGCTGTTATCTGAAACGGCTTAAACAGATGCCAAATGTGCCTAACCAATGCTCAGGATCAGTTTTTTTCGTTTTTTACAGGATCCATTTTTGGGCTCATACACATCTGTTACCAGCCGCTCCGCATATTGTGAAAAGGAATGGCTGGGCCGTAATAGAACAGTCCTATCCTTGTCCGTAACGTGGACAATAATAGGACATGTTTTCTTTTTTTTGCGGGACGGACATACGGACACAGTCATGTTTTTTTTACTGCCCCATGGAAGTGAATGGTTCCACATAAGGGCTTCCAAAAAACTGTGAATGTGTTTATGTACATGAGCCCTTTTTTTATATTTTTATGTCCGGAAGGCGCGAGCGCCTTCCGTGGGGCAGGCGCATGGGGATCACAGACCTATTCACTTAAATGAGTCCGTGATCCCTCCGTTCCGCATAAAGATAGAGCATGTTCTCTCTTTTTGAAATAAATGGGTCCGCATCTGTGATGCGGAATGACAACGGAAAGGGTGCCCTTGTATTGCGGATCCGCTAATGCGGTCCGCAATACGGGAACAGGACACCAATGGTCGTGTGAACGAGCCCTTCGGTCTCATGCACGCGGCCGTTGCCCGGCTGTGCCCTTATTGTGATCTGCAAACAGCGGATCTGCAATATACAGGCACCGGCCGTTTGTGCTCCACATCACGGATGTGGACCCATTCATGCGGTTTCTCTCCGTGCCTCCGCACCGCAAAAAATAAGAACGTGTTCTATTTATTTGCTGTGCAGACGGATCACGAACGTATTTAAGTTGAAAGGGTCTGGATCTGTCTGCGGCAGCCATGTACATGGTTTCCGTGCATTGGTGACTGCAAATTGCATGGAACGGCCGAACAATGGCCTTACAGACCTAAAAACTGTTGTGTCACCTGTGACAGGTTCCCCCATCGAAGACTTTGTCAACGGCATAAAGGCGCAGGACGTTTCGGTGGAGGTCGTCGATGGTCCATACAATATGAACATTACAGGATTCAACGGCGCGATCGAGGTGTCGCTGCAGAACGAGGTACAGCACATCCAGGTCCAGACCAAACTTCCAAAGACATAAAAAAATAATATATATATAAGGAATATAAAATATAAGGAAAATTTAGACATAACGAAAGATGTAAAGAAACCACCAAAATAATATGTGAAGTACATATAGGATGTAACCTGCCAGAACGCAACGAAAAATTATAGAGATGCAACAACGTCCAGAACCTCTGGTAGAACATCGAAAATATCTAGAAACAACCTGCAAACTGAAGAAAAGCTAAATGGTACAAACAAGAAAAGTAAAAGATACCCTTAGAAAATAATTTAGATCCTTAAGAAAAAAAATATATACATATATATATACACGGTATATAATTTATATTTGAACAAATAATGCAGATAATGAAACAACTTGCAGCCAGCCAGTCGCAGGGGCAACACGTGAGGTGCACGGTGGACTGATGAGGGGCCAAATAATAACACACAGTTCATCAGTTACTCACGGTTAGCAGAAAGCCTCCCTGGGCCGGCAGCACAGTGTTGAGGTGGACAGCACCGAAATCCTCCGGGGCACGCTCTGTGGTAGGAAGCATCAGCCAAGATGGTGGTTGAGGTGCCCTTGATGTTAGGGGTGCTTAGAGTGCTTGTTGTGGCTGAGTCCCTTGATGGTTTTTGTCGTGACGCCAGTACTGTTAATGGTGGTACAACCAATAATGGTAATAAGGAGGTAGACAGTGATAAGATGCAACTCACAACTTTTACTTTTGATGTCTTTGGTTGCAGCAGTACAAAAATGCAGTCTCTAGATGGTACAGAGGTAATTCTGCAAATCCACTGTGTTTAGGCTTTTCAGGTTTTTAGTTTTGGGGGCAGTGGGTTGTTTTCAATATCAGTGCAATTCTGGGTGAGATTGCCGGAGGCTGTGGTATCCTTCACCTGAATATCCCAAAGGTCCTTTATGCCTGGTTTGCGGCTTTTATCCTTTGGATGTATATAAGTCTGTCCTTTTGTCCCTCCCCGGACTAAAACTTTTCCTCAGAGCTGAAGTGCTGGATCTGCACTTTTTACTCTCTCAGTATCAGTCTACTTACTGATCTCCACACTGACCTGTCTCTGTCCCCACTGAACCTGAACCTGTCCTCAACTAATCTGTCTCACTAGGCCTGACCTGGGTATATATAAGACCTAAGCTATATCTCCATCTAGTGGTGGGATGTATAAATTACACTTAATTTGCCTGGTAACAGGGATTTTTGCAGATACATTAATACAAAATTATACCATACTGTACAATATATTGTTAAGACCAAAAAGTATTTTTAAAGGATAACTGTCGTATTTTTTATTTATTTTTTAGTATTGGATTGTGGTGATTAATATCTCATTGGTGGCCCTATTTCAACTTTTCACTGTGTATTCAATTACTCCTTAATTCCACAGTTTTGTTCCCTGTACTGCCTACATTTACCTGTGCTTAAAATAGGGTTGCTAGGCATGGTCCGTCTATCTGTTGCTAGGCATGGTCCGTCTATCTGTTGCTAGGCATGGTCCGTCTATCTGTTGAAGGACGGAGGACGCAGAAGCAGGCTGCGTGCAAGGTCAGATTCCTGACAGCCAGGGACTGTAAGTAAATGATTAAAGCCAGGTCCTCCCCAGCAGCTGATAACAGTGCCTGGGCTGTGTGCACTTCTCCCTGTCCCTGCGCTTGGCAGACGCTCCCTCACTCAGCAGAGCTGGAGAAGTAGAGTTGAAGCAGCGCAGACCAGGGAAGGGAGATCTGCCATCTGCTCAGTGTATAAATGAAAGCAACATGTGGTAAGAGGACCTCTTTGTGCTGCAGGAGATTAACCCTTTAGGGGGGAGGGCTCTGGTTACTGCAACTTTTGGGAGGGCTATTGTTACTGAATAGTCAAATTGCAATTTTATGCAGACTGGTTGCTAAGGGCTGAGTCTTATTAAATATGGGGTAAATCAGTCTAATGGCTGGCCACTGAGGAAGGGGTGTATGACCCTGAAACGCGTCTGGCATAAGCAGAGTGAGCGTGGATTCTTAGGATACACAAGAAAGCTGAATACCCAAAGGGTCTAAAGATTTAAGTTTCGTGTGCCGGTATAGAACGGAAACACAAGTCGCATAATAGTGACGTCAGTCCAGCGTCTAACCAGCAACCTAGGCAACCGGACCACGTGGGACGCCACGTTAGGCCGGATACACTACGCGAGACGCTGCAAGTGTACGGCCGCTTGGAGTATCGCTGCTGCAAAGAAGCAGCCAAAGACTGGACACATACCACAAGCGACAAGAAACAGTGAGTAATCGGACTGATAGTCCAATCAGGAAATTTCAAATCAGCGACCTATTCTGCATAATCAGACCACCGGACATTAATATTGGGCATACCGTACCACCATCACTTTACCAAGATTTGGCCATTACGCCATTGCAATAATAGCATTGCTCTATCAGAATTGGTCACAGTACCATCTAAAGGCTATACAATTAATTGTTTTGGTCATACCTATATGACTCCATTCTGATCGGGACATTAATGCAACATCTTTAGCATTCACTACAATCATTTTAATTGGGACATTACTATGACATGGACCTATGATTAGCAACCATCTATTAGGAGTGTTATGTGATGTTCCACATGTGATGTATTTTTATGTATGCATTTTTTACCAATTTTAGGGGTATGTTTTTAAAGTATTAAATAATCATTATAATTGTACCATCCGTCTGGTAGTCCCTTTGAGTGTGCCCCCTCACATATAGACATAAATCAGTCTAATAGTAACTGATTCTGGAATATCATGTTATTAGTAACTACATATATTAAAATTGAAATTAGGGTCTAAATGTGACAGATATCCTTTAGGCAGTGCCCACACACACGTAGTGGGACGCTGCATACCCCCATGGTAAAATGTAAGTCGACCTCAACACATTCTTGAGTCGATGTTGTATCTTCCTGTAAGCTATAAAAAGGGAAAAGCATGTATGCATAGGAAAATAACGCCATAACTTCCATTCTTGTCCTTCTTGTACCTATAAATAAAATGGGTTAGGCAAGCATATCTCAGGCAACAACAAAATATGAAAATAAGGTGTAACCCCATTTGACTCACTGAAGACTGCTGATATACCGACAACCAGAATTGTCCATAATGATGAAGAGAAACAAAAATAAACATCTCAGGAGGCTCACAGGGTATGAGTCCGTTCCCTAGGCACAAATAAATGTCAAAAATGGAATATCACGGAGGCTCAGGTACGTGAAAGTCTATCTCCGAGTGAGGACTTGAACGTTGCAAAACAGGCAAATAATCCCTTAAAAATTCCTTTAAGGCAAATGGAACAGGATAACTGTAGATTAGTCCTTTTTCTGGGTCTGTAGAACTCCAAACAAATTAAGGGTGTCCTCAATGTTGGATTAACATGACTGGAAATTAACTTCTCAGCTGCTGGAGCAGGAAATCTCTGTAGCGGACTGGTGGTTGTCCTCTGGTACTCCTTTCAGATCTATTAAGTGGCTGAGACTTTTCAGACCTTGCTTCCGGGGAACTTGAGTTTTCCTGCGTTGCAGTAACTTCAGCTTCTGGTTGAAGTGTTGGGGTATTGGTCTTAGCAGGCACTAAGATGTTGAGCCATGGAGCTAAGAACCATTGCAAAGGGTCCGAGGCTAATAAGGTCCCTCTGGCTCAGTTGGTTTTTCCAATTCTGGCTCAATGGGTTGAATTTATTCTGGAACAGCTTCTCCTTGAGAAGTTTCTACTGAAGTGTCTTCTTTAAGGCACAATTTTAGGCGATTTCTATGTACTACACGGGATTTATCCTCTTGGGTAATCTCATACGTGTCAGTTTCTGGATTTAGAATAGCAGTAATGGTATAAAGTTCTCTCTCCCATTTGCTATCTAGTTTGCTGGATCGGTGGTTATTTTTTAACCAGACACGATCACCAATTTTGAGTGGTTCTGCCTTGGCAGATTGGTTATAGTCCTTCTGTTGTTTTTCATGGAGTAACGGATCTCCTGGCACCCCGACCGGGTACCTCCGTCGTTAGATGCTCCTAGTGCTTTCCGAGGATTCCAAGCACTCCACTTGACACCGTACACACTGCAGACCCTACGAACCGCCACAGCTTGGTTGGGGTCTCACCGTCCTCCACCCACGCTGGACCCAAGAGCGGGCTTCAGCTTCCAGTGGGTGAACCTCTCCTACATCCAGAGAGCAGGAGCCATGAACAAGCTCTTACAAGAGCTTATACTCAGGGGAGTATTGTGATGTAGCAATCCACAAGAGTGTAGTTATCGTATTCCCCAAACATGAGCCAAAACTTCATAAAGGTATAAAGCAGCCTCTTTATTTTATACACATCTTCCAACAAGGTTACCACCCACAGGGTTTTGTAAAAACAGCCAATAACCATGTACAATACACTCAGACACTCACACACAAAATCCTCCTCTCTGCCCGTGATAGAATTACCTCACACTAGGTTGATGCAATCATCACAGGCAGGTGAATACACAATATCCTCTGTCCTGGAGACAACCGAGAAGTAATTGAATTATCTCTCAGGACAAAGGACATCGCCAACACACACAGAGAGACAATGGAACAGACCTCACTACTCAACGTATACAATGTCCCACCCTTTTCAATACACATAGACATTTAACATCCCAAAATGGCATGAATTAGACCAGGGGTTCAAGTTAGTCCAAGTCCTTTGTGAACAAAGGAGGCCTGGCTGATGAGAGGGCCCATAATCCTGGGGCAAGAGGCTAGAAGCCAGGCCCCTCCAAAAAAGTGGCGAGGTTGGTTTCGCCACATATGGGCATGTCCCATGTGTTGAACAATCTCTTGTGCATCAATCAAACGCCTTTGGTGTTCAGTCACCCAATCAGTCTTTGGTAGGGGGTTAATTGTATCAGGCACTTGTACGCCAAAAGTGTGGTCAGCAGGTAAGGTACCTTGTCGGCCAAACATAAGGTAGTAGGGTGTATACCCAGCAGAATAATGAATAGTGTTGTTGTAGGTATACATCAGCTGAGGCAATAAAGTAGGCCTACCAACAAGAAATGTTTCCAGAAACCATCTGCAGTTGTTTTTGCAGTCAAGTCATTGACAGGCACGGCTACAACAAATTTAGTGTAGTGGTCAATGATCATAGCATAGGTGTAACCTGAGCGATTTGGTTCCAACTTCACATGATCAATTGCTACTATTTCTAGCGGTGTTTTGCTTACAATGGAATGTAAGGGGGCTCTTTGGTCATGTTTCTCATTTCTTCCAACAGCACAGGTGGAACATTCTCGACACCATTTTTCAATGTCTCCCCTCATCCCAATCCAATTGAATCTTCTACAGATGGTGGCTTCTGTTTTCTGCACGCCAAAGTGTCCTGATTGATCATAGTACATCTCCAGAATGATTCTTGCATCACGGCGTGGTATTAGGATTTGGTATAGACGATCCCATGTAATTTGGTCTAAAGTTCTTCTTAATAGTAGGCCCTTTTGTAGAAAGAGGTGTTTTCTATGTCTCCATAGTTTTGACAACTCTAGATCAGCATTCTTCCTGCGGATTCTTTCTGGTGTTCTTCCGCTGGTGAAGAAATCTTGTAGTTCTCCTAACACTCTGCTTTCATTTTGTAGCTTGATCCATCTTTCTTTGTGTACGTAGGATTTTGGATCCACTTGTTGTTGAAGGTTGAAAACCTTTTTCCCTTTGACAGCGATGATGTCTTGGTGGGCAAAGTTTTTGTAGAAAGATGGCATTTATACCTCTTCCCAAACATCTTCTTGTGAAGTAGGGTTTTCTTTGGTCGGCAGACGGGATAATGCATCCGCATTTTCGTTTGCTTTTCCTGTTCTGTGCTTTACTTTAAAATTGTAGTTAGCAAGGCGTGAGGCCCATCTTTGTTCCAACGCTCCTAACTTGGCGGTGTTAAGATGTGCTAGTGGGTTGTTATCGGTGAAGGCCACGAAGGGTGTTGTTGCAAGGTAGTCTTTAAATTTTTCTGTAACAGCCCACACGAGTGCAAGGAATTCCAACTTGAAGGAACTGTAGTTTTGGTCGTTCTTTTCACTAACTCTAAGAGATCTACTAGCGTAGGAAATGACTCTGTTTTCCTTCTTGTACTTTTGACAAAACAGCTCCCAGGCCTTTCTTACTAGCATCTGTGTAAAGATGAAATGGCTGTTGATAATCCGGATAACCTAAGATTGGTGGTTCGGTTAATTTCTTCTTCAGGAGCTGGAAGGCAATTTCTCTTTCAGTGTTCGATTCCACTGGTATTGGAGTTTTCTGGTATCTTTTAGGATGCCCTCTCAAAAGTTCCAATATTGGCTCTGCGATTTGGGCAAAGTGAGGAATGAAACGTCTGTAATATCCCGCGAAACTGAGGAAACTTCTTACTTCCTTCACCGTAGTGGGAGTAGGTCAATTACGGACTGCGGCTATCTTCTCTGGATCCTATTTTAACACCTTCAGAGCTGACAATATGCCCTAAGTATTTAACTTCTGGCTTCAGTAGATGACACTTGGAAGGTTTGACTTTTAGTCCATGCTTAATGAGAACTTGAAAAACTTCAGCCAGATGTTTCAAGTGATCTTCATAAGTTTTGGAATAGATGATGACATCATCTAAGTACAACAGGACAGTTTAAAAAAAATTGTGGCCCAGACAATGCTCCATTAGTCTCTGAAAAGTTCCAGGTGCATTGCAAAGTCCAAAGGGCATGCAGTTGAACTCAAATAGGCCCTTGGGGGTAGTAAATGCAGTCTTCTCACGATCTTCTGGTGCCATTGGTACTTGCCAGTATCCACTGGCTAAATTAAGAGTAGAGAAGTAGACTGAAGATCCTAAAGCTGTCAAAGATTCCTCTATGCGTGGTAAAGGGTAAGCATCTTTGTGAGTAATTTGGTTGATTTTTCTGTAGTCCACACAGAATCTGATGTTGCCGTCTTTTTTCCGGACTAGGACTAGTGGTGCAGCCAATGGGCTATGGCTGTCTTTGATGATATTTGAGTCTTTCATCTCTTGAATAATTTGCTTGACGGATTGGTACATAGTAGGTGGTATAGGCCGATACCTTTCTTTGATCGGTGGGTGTGAACCTGTAGGAATGGAATGTTTTATGATATCCACTTCCCCATAGTCTGTAGAATGTTTACTGAAAGCACGGTGATGCTCTTTCACAACTTGCAGTACTCCTTCCAATTGATGTTCTGGTGTTGAAGCATCTCCCACATGAAGTTCTTTCCACCAGGGGGTGTTTAAGTTTTGGCCTTGTGGGTGTTGTTTCTTGAGATCTGTAGTCACGCTGATGACATCTTGAAAGGTAACCTGGATCAGCTGTGCAATGGGACGGTACTTTGTTAACGTCACACTGTAATCACTCAAGTTGAGGAGACGAATAGGCACTTTACCTTCAGAGACGGTTACCAGGCTTCTTGCAGCTCTAACTAGGGGATAGTCTTCCAAGACGATGGGCTCTACCAAGGCTTGATAGTCTTGACCTTGAATTCCAACTACAGCTCGGCACCACAGGAGAGTTTTGGTGTTGGGCTTGAGTATCACCGGTTGATTATCTCGGATGCGGACACAGCAAATTTCTCCTTTTTCATTGGCAAATTTATGTTGTGCACTTAGTACACAAATGGTTTGTTGGATTACCTTCTTAGAAGCAAAAGAAGCAGTAGGCACTGACTGGTGTAAGGCTTCCAGCATTTCAACATAACAATTCCTAAGGACATTCATGCCTAGGACTATTGGAGGGTTATTGTTATTTTCTTTCACTTGTACTACAATAATACCTTGTTGGGATAGAATTAGTTCCTCCTACTTGAATAGTAGGTTCCCAGTAACCCAGTATTGGTTCAGGTTTGCCGTTACTGGCTATGAGACTCAGCCAGGATTCTGGGGGCTGGGTAAGCTGATTTTGGACCCAGTATTTTTCAAATGCAGATTGTTGAATGGTAGTGACTTGGGATCCTGTGTCAACTAGGGCAACAAAAAGAACTCCATTTATTTGAAGTAATTAGAGCAGGCTTTGTTCAGTTGTAGAACAAAAAAATGGCGCACCATCAGGTAATAATAACGTCTTAAATAGAAGATAAATAGTATCTCCAAAATTGGAGGCTCACCTTGTGGAGTTGTGTTAAGCTTGTGTTAAGCTAGACACAACTCTAGTGTAGGCACATATAAGATTAGCAGAAGCCCCTCATAAATGGATGGTATGCAGCCCGGGATATAGATACTTCTGTTCAGGGATGCCTGAAATCCCTCAGAAAGCCAGTGATTCAGTAAGGTAGAGATGTCCTATGGTGCAAAAAACACCCGGTGGTTGGATTGGATAACAGGGTTCTTTTATTAGGCAAGCAGTACAACACGTTTCAGGGATATACCCCTTCTTCAGATACAAATGGCTTGCCTAATAAAAGAACCCTGTAATCCAATCCAACCACCGGGTGGTTTTTGCTCATTTATTTGAAGTGTCACTTCTGGACGGGATCCAACATATCTTGGCATCCAATAAGGATCTTCTGGACCTATTGATCTACCGCCCGAGGGGTGGTCCCTGACCTCAGGGGTCGCCCGTTTAACTGCCAGCAGGTGGCTTCAGTATGGCCTGGCTTGTGACAGTATGTACAGATAGGCCCCTTGGGGGTACTAGTGCGGTCAGGTGGGCGTCCGCCTGAATTTCTAGAATAAGTCTCTTTATAATCAAGGAGAGAAGAACCTGGATTTCTCATCATCCAGCAATAGTGGCTTTTCCCATTGTTCCAATTTTTATTGAACTTTCTCCAGACTTTTAGTCAGGAATTGGACTTGCTCAGTAAGGGCAGCAACTGAGTCAGGAATTAGGGCTTGAGTTGCCTGACTGACGACAGGTAAAGGTTTGACAGGGGTGACCGGCTGTGTTGCTGGCACTACAGCGGATCCATCGGGTTCTGTTGGTGAACGTTTTCCCAGTATACTGATAGCTAGGTCTTTAAAATCTAGGAAGGCAGCACTTGGATGCTGGGCGGCAAACGTTCTTAGTTGGCTCTTTAAATTATTTGTATTAAGTCCTTCAATAAATTGCTCTTTCAGGGTTTTGTCCTGATTCTCTGCCTCACGTGAGTCTACTTGTACAACAGCTCTAAGGGCTTCTTGTAAAGATAATGCAAAGTCTCTGAGTGACTCACCCGTTTGCTGTTTCTTGCTGAAGAACCTCATCTTGACCTCTGACACGGTCCTGGGTTCAAAGGTGGTGTAGAGACGTTCAAATATCTGCTCCAGTGTCCTTCTCTCTGAGCTTGGCCAGGATTTCACATCTCTAAGAGCAGCTCCTTCTAATTGTGGTCCTGGCTACGGTGGGAGACCGTGAGGAAGGACAGAGGGGAAAGGGATGACATGACTGTCAACTATAGATGGCTGGGGTGTGCGGGAAGCCATGGCCGGGTGCGAGCTAAATGAGGGGCAAAAGTCAACGGGTAGGAAATGTGAAGGTGGAACTCGTAGGGCTAAGCTGGTGAAAGCTTTGGCGATCTCGGCCCGCGGATTAGGGATGTAATGCGTGAAGCAGGAGGATTGCCATCTGCCCATTTTCTGGATGACGTGTGCTGGGACCCCGTGACTTGATGCTGCGGAAGCCGCGCCTATGCTAAACGAATGTCCCGAGATGGCCTTGGCATCGAACCCTAACCCGGAAGCTAAAGTTCTGATGTGATGGATGAACTGTGAAGTCGTGAGACCTTTGGAGTTAAAGGGAAAGAGAGGGCTGCCTGGCGCGGAAACTTTTGAGATGGCGAGAAGCTTTTGAACACGGCCACCGGGCACCATTCATTGAAGGTCTGGAAGTAGCTAATTTTGACTGGAGGTCCTACTTGGGAAGTTTTGATGGAAGGGAGAGAAAGGGTGCAATGAGTCTGCCAGACCAGCTGGTCTGAAGTGGGGCTTGCGTGTCCCGGAGAGCTAGTGAATTCCCCGGGCCATAAGAACCCGTAGAAACAGAGATACATGGCAGCTTTGATCACTATGCTTTTGTATGGCCCGAAAGGATCGTTGTCTAGGGAGGTGGAAAAAGCCCTGAACATTGTCCCGGTGACTGGTTTCCTGCGGGACTCAGGCTTGTTGCTGCTCTTTTGGATCCCTCTAAGGGTGGATTTGATGGCCTGGGAAGAAAATATGGACTGGCTGCCTGGGAAATCTAAAGTGAGGAAATGTTGTACCCCTGCCAGGTACAATGTGATGGTGCTGAAAGATAGGTGAAGGTCTGTGTGACAATAAGCCAGGAATGCCATGAGATGAGTTGTTTGATCCAGATGTCCTTGTGGGTGTCTGAGGGAGAATTGTGAGAAGGTTTCCCACCCGGTCTTGTAGTTCCTGGCTGTATTGAGGGATAGGGAGTTATGGATGAGTGACTTGGCAGTTCTGACATGCTTGCTCAATCCATCATCAGTGTCTCGATGGCGGGTGGAGGAACCCCTGATGGATCGGCGTCTGGCATCACCTGCCAAAGTGTCCTTTCGGATATTATCGGGAACGAAATGTGATGGGGAAATGGTGAAGGAGCTGGGGGCCTGGCTTGGGGTTGGGGCATGAATGGCGGACGGGCCTGGAGCCGGAGAGGTGGGAGTGCTTGAACTTGATGGCCTGGTTTCCACCACTAGCAACCTGGTCTGCATGTCGGACACTGAACTGGTGAGAGTGTTGATAGCGGAATGAAGCTGGGCCAGCGCTGTCTGGTCCGTGGACAGAGACACCTGCTCTTCAGCCGCTGAGATAGGCCCTGCCGTCAGTAGCCTGTACAACTCAGCTTTGCGGGCTGAGGCAGGGTAGCGGATGTCTCTCCTGGTTAATTCGAATATGAGTTTCGGGATGGTCCATTGCCTGCATGAAAGAGTGCTTCCATGGGCTGAGCCGGGCGATTCCGGAATGGAGCGAGTCTCGGCGATATCCGATGCGTGGGACATCGTGCTGTGAAAAGGAAAAATGGAAGGTAAGAAGGGTGATAGAGCCACCTGACACCAGCGAGTGAATCAGTGAAACCCTCTGAATGACACCGAAGAGTGACCGAATCCGTTACCAGGAAGAGGTTAAGAGGCCCAACCTACCTGATGAGCTGGCCTAGACTACCTGAAGGAAAAAGACCTGCGGATGCTGGCCTGATCCTAAGGAATGAAGTAGTAAAATCAAACTTACCTGGACTTAAACGAAAACGAAAATGACCTGGATGAAAAAGGTGACCTGGGATTGGTACCTTGAGGAATTCGCCTAGCGAACTTTGAACCGAACAGACCTCCGGGATGACCCTAGAAACATGGGGTGAGGTTTGAGAGCAGAAGAAGGTAGAACCTGACGTGAATCAGGGAGCGAAAGCTGAGTCAAGCTTGACCATGCCTGACACCTGTGAGGTGCCCCTGAATGACCTGACGCCTTGCAGGCGGCCGGAACCCGTGAGCTAGCTGCGTGGCTAGAGGCGAAGCTCGTGAGGCGCATCGAAGCACCTGGGTTAGGACGGGGCGAGTGAGTAGCGCATGAGACGTGAGAACCTGTCCCTGATGCGTGTCAGGGCGGTGGATGAACCTGATGCATGTCCGGAAAACTCACGTGGACTGCTGCGTGGCAGACCACAACTGAAGCCTGATACGTGTTAGGGAAAGAAAACGAGACGGAAAGGGCAACTGCTGCGTGGCAGATGATTACGTGAAAGAAACATTTAAATTGACGTAAATCTGCTGCGTGGCAGACAAGCATGAATGAATCTTAAGGAAAAGACGAAATTGACATGAGTCTGCTGCGTGGCAGACAATAGCGTGGACAGACAATTGCATGAAGGAACCTAAGGAAAAGACCAAATTGACGTGGATCTGCTGCGTGGCAGACAATGGCGTGAAGATAAAATTTTACGTATGTGCACATGCCCTGTATACCTGGAGAGAGGATTTTTTTTATTTTAATTTACTGCTCCTTTGGTGGGTCCTGTGAACTCCATTATATATATGACTTTTATTAACAATGCATAATATGTATGTATATATGCTCTGCATGGCCTTTAAATGTTTATTTCCAATAAATCCTTTTGGCATTGCTGGTACCCAAAGCCAGCTCATTACCAAGGCATGCTGTTGCCTATAGAATTGACGTGGTTGGTGGAAGCTGGGGTATCTCTTCATGCACTGCTTACTGAGGCCGGGTAGCAGAGTTTAATTCTTGTATTCCTTAGGGCATTGTGTTGACGCTGATTGTGATTTAAAATAGCGGTTTATTGTCTTTGCCCCAGAATATGCCGGATACTGAGGCATGCTAGCTGTCGGGTTCCCAGTGCCGGAGGTCTGGCCGTGCTGGGGACCTGAGCGTCAGCGTTGCCTGGAGCCCAGTGCGGGAGGTGGGGCCAGCATGTGGACATGTGAAAACATTTGAAGAGCGCAGCGCCGAGGCTCCCAGGACAGGGAGCAGCTTGAGGCGCCGCTTAGCTTACCAGGGGAGCGCGGTTCGGGAGGGTAGAGGACTTCCGACCGGGGGCAGGAACGAGCAGCAGCGTGGGTAAGCGGCAGCGTCGGTACTGAACCCGGAAGTGCAGAGACGTCACGTGAGAGCGTGGCGTCCGTGATGAGAGCGTGGGGCCGTGCTAAATAGGCCTCCTTCGCCCCTCCCACAAACGCAGGCTGAGCTTCAGCCTTACTTGTGCAAGAAGAATCTCCATCTGCTGTTCTGGGGATACAGGGTACAATCTGAACACAGCAAGCATTTTTTATTTAACGTCCCTTAAAGTGTTAACTTCTCCAGAATACCGTGGGAACCAGGGGGCCCCAAAATAATAAGGCATGGTTAGAGGCATTAAACTTGGTGCTGCAGCAGTTGGTATTGCGCTGGGACCGGCTGCGGCTGCCAGTTATCTTCCTGCATAGACATGCTGACAATAGGTAGATTACAGTCAGATAGGTTAATTGTGGCTGTCAATACTTTTTATGTAGCGTTGCTATGGGCAACCGCTATCTTGCGGTGTATGGCCCTTTAAATGTTTGATACCGGCTGAATACAATTCTCAGGCAGCGCTTACTTGGGTTTCTAATAGCGCTCCTGGCTAGCGGTGCTTCTCTCTGAAGTAGCACGAGTAAGTTACAGTTTGCGATGATTACTTGGGGGCAGACAGGCAATGTGATGCGATCCGGCAGCCTGCCGGTGTAAATCTTGCGATATCTTGGGGATGCACGCACGTCACACTGTCCTCCTATGCGCGGCGTCTCCCTTTGATGTGACCACAAGCAGAGGAGGCGGCGCTGCGCTTGCATATAGGGCCGGCCTCTCAGAACCCACACAGTACAGGTAGGATAGGCTTTGACCAAACAAGTTTGCATAAGTGGGAGGCACAATATTTTCCCAACTTGTCCACAGTGATGACGCAGTATTTCTTTTTAAACAAGAGCTCCGGCGGCCATATTAATTGCATAGAAACCGTCTATTCACTGACAGCAAGCGGTTATAGTGACACACAAATGTTGGATTTTCGCACTTTTAACACTGCGATTTTTATGCTGGGGGCTAGTATAGCACCTCCATATACTTTTCAAGCAGTTTAAACAGTTCTGTAGCCCAAAACAGCGCATAATAAGCAAAAGTCTCTCAATCAAATAAAGGGGCTTATTCACATGCGACAGTCTCTCAAATATGGCGCAAGGGTTAATATCCTGTTCATGACGCCAAGAAAAGATATGCAGCCAGCCAGTCGCAGGGGAAACACGTGAGGTGCATGCTGGACTGATGAGGGGCCAAATAATAACACACAGTTCATGGGTTTACTCACGGTTAGCAGATAGCCTCCCTGGGCCGGCAGCACAGTGTTGAGGTGGACAGCACGAAATCCTCCGGGGCACGCTCTGTGTAGGGAAGCATCAGCCAAGATGGAGGTTGAGGTGCCCTTGATGTCAGGGGTGCTTAGGGTGCTTGTTGTGGCTGAGTCCCTTGATGGTTTTAGTCGTGAGGCCAGTACCGTTAATGGTGGTGCAACCAATAATGGTAATAAGGAGGTAGACAGTGATAAGATGCAACTCACAACTTTTACTTTTGATGTCTTTGGTTGCAGCAGTACAAAAATGCATGTAAAACTAAAACTATGTAAAACATGGGCCCAACATGGAACGCTGTTATGGAGTGGAATATCTAGTATTATCTATTATTGAGGCGGGACGAATGGGAGTCGATTGTCCAATGCTTGCGGATCACATGTGTTCCAATGGGTCGCGGCTGCACGCATGCGCTGTCCGGGTCCATCTCGACGCGCTCCGTTACGTCATTATGCACCGCACATGCGCTGTGTGCTGGCGTGGACGCGCTGACAGATGGCGCCGTACATCATGATGCTGTTGCGCCCGTTCAGTTGGGGCACAGGTGTCCGCAATCCAGGTACCTTACCCACTTATGTTACCAGTATATATACCCTCCACTTTCAGTTTCTTTATACCTCCTGACGAAGCCGCTGAGGCGAAACGCGCGGCGAGGTCTTGCGCTTAGGGCTTGTATATTCATCTGGGCTTGGTCATGTCTTCAGGTACGTCCTTGGTTTCAAGTGTATATTGAGACACTGCCATATACAGCTTTCACATTGGGCCTATGCTATTGATTAGGCCATATAGACACACAATTGGGTGCCTGTGTACTAAATAGGCTGTGGATAATCCGGTACTGATGGTTGCCATGGACGCTGGCTGTGGACCACATTAACATCCATGGATCTCTATCGAGGTAATTACAGTGTACTGTGTAATTCCCCATCGGGGTGTGGATATGGTATGCTACACACCGCCTTGGTGTATATTGGATGTTTGCGTGTCACAGTACGAACCTGGTACCCGATAAGTGCTTATCAGCCTTGTGGGGATACATGCCAGTCCTGTGGTATATATGCCCTTCGCTTCTCTGTATAACTTTTTCCATCTTGCCCTTTCTCTCGATATTTTATATATAATAAAGTGATATGAATTTGGGTATATTATTTCCACTGGCTTTTTTGTTATGACATTGTGTGTTACTAATCTGTCTCACTAGGCCTGACCTGGGTATATATATCGCCATCTAGTGGTGGGATGTATAAATTGGGATTTTTGCAGATACATTAGTACAAAATACCATACTGTACAATACATTGTTAAGACCAAAAAGTACGCGAATTGCAGATCTGCAATACATGGATACTGGCCGTGTGCATTCCGCATTTTTCGGAACATCCGGCCCCTAATAGAACAGCCCGGACCCTGCCCGTAATGCACACAGAACAGCCATGCGGACATACAGACACAGAAATCCCACAGAGCCATTTCCGAGACCACTAGGGCCGTAACCCCTGGAAACAAGCCGTGTATAATGTGATGGAAAAATGAATCCAGACAGCACAGGAGGTAATATGGAGAATCACAATACATTAGGAAGTGCCTCTTATTACCTGTGTCTACAAGATCAATGATATTTGCTGAAGTCGGAGAACCCCTTTAACCACCTCCGGACCGCCTAACGCAGATGTGCGGTCCGGAGGTGGCAGCCCTGCGCTCAACGACGCATATACGCGTCATCTCGCGAGGGCCGGGATTTCCTGTGAACGCGCGCACACAGGCGCGCGCGCTCACAGGAACGGAAGGTAAGCGAGTGGATCTCTAGCCTGCCAGCGGCGATCGCTCGCTGGCAGGCTGGAGATCCGAATTTTTTAACCCCTAACAGGTATATTAGACGCTGTTTTCATAACAGCGTCTAATATACCTCCTACCTGGTCCTCTGGTGGTCCCTTTTGTTAGGATCGACCACCAGAGGACTCAGGTAGGTCAGTACAGTCGCACCAAACACCACACTACACTACACCCCCCCCCCCCGTCACTTATTAACCCCTTATAAACCCCTGATCACCCATATAAACTCCCTGATCACCCCCCTGTCATTGATCACCGCCCTGTCATTGATCACCGCCCTGTCAGGCTCCGTTCAGACGTCCGTATGATTTTTACGGATCCACGGATACATGGATCGGATCCGCAAAAAGCATACGGACGTCTGAATGGAGCCTTACAGGGGGGTGATCAATGACAGGCGGGTGATCACCCATATACACTCCCTGATCACCCCCTGTCATTGATCACCCCCGTCATTGATCACCCCCCTGTAAGGCACCATTCAGACGTCCGCATGATTTTTACGGATCCATGGATACATGGATCGGATCCGCAAAACACATGCGGACGTCTGAATGGAGCCTTACAGGGGGTGATCAATGACAGGCGGGTGATCACCCATATACACTCCCTGATCACCCCCCTGTCATTGATAACCGCCCTGTCATTGATCACCGCCCTGTCAGGCTCCGTTCAGACGTCCGTATGATTTTTACGGATCCACGGATACATGGATCGGATCCGCAAAAAGCATACGGACGTCTGAATGGAGCCTTACAGGGGGGTGATCAATGACAGGCGGGTGATCACCCATATACACTCCCTGATCACCCCCTGTCATTGATCACCCCCGTCATTGATCACCCCCCTGTAAGGCACCATTCAGACGTCCGCATGATTTTTACGGATCCATGGATACATGGATCGGATCCGCAAAACACATGCGGACGTCTGAATGGAGCCTTACAGGGGGTGATCAATGACAGGCGGGTGATCACCCATATACACTCCCTGATCACCCCCCTGTCATTGATAACCCCCCTGTAAGGCTCCATTCAGACGTCCGCATGCGTTCTGTGGATCCGATCCATGTATCCATGGATCCGTAAAAAATCATGCGGATGTCTGAATGGAGCCTTACAGGGGAGGTGATCAGTGACAGGGGGGTGATCACCCTGATTACCCTGATCACCCCCTGTCATTGATAACCCCCCTGTAAGGCTCCATTCAGACGTCCGCATGCCTTCTGTGGATCCGATCCATGTATCCATGGATCCGTAAAAAATCATGCGGATGTCTGAATGGAGCCTTACAGGGGGGGTGGTCAGTGACAGGGGCGTGATCACCCTGATCACCCCCTGTCATTGATAACCCCCCTGTAAGGCTCCATTCAGACGCCCGCATGCATTTTGTGGATCCGATCCATGTATCCATGGATCCGTAAAAAATCATGCGGATGTCTGAATGGAGCCTTACAGGGGGGGTGGTCAGTGACAGGGGGGTGATCACCCTGATTACCCTGATCACCCCCTGTCATTGATAACCCCCCTGTAAGGCTCCATTCGGACGTCCGCATGCGTTCTGTGGATCCGATCCATGTATCCATGGATCCGTAAAAAATCATGCGGATGTCTGAATGGAGCCTTACAGGGGGGGTGATCAATGACAGGGGGGTGATCAGGGAGTCTATATGGGTGATCACCCCCCTGTCATTGATCACCCCCCTGTCATTGATCACTCCCCCCCTGGTAAGGCTCCATTCAGACATTTTTTTTGGCACAAGTTAGCAGAAATTTTTTGTTTGTTTTTGTTTTTGTTTTTTCTTACTAAGTCTCATATTCCACTAACTTGTGTCAAAAAATAAAATCTCCCATGAACTCACCATACCCCTCACGGAATCCAAATGTGTAAACATTTTTAGACATTTATATTCCAGACTTCTTCTCACGCTTTAGGGCCCCTAAAAAGCCAGGGCAGTATAAATACCCCACATGTGACCCCATTTCGGAAAGTAGATACCCCAAGGTATTCCGTGAGGGGCATATTGAGTCCATGAAAGATTGAAATTTTTGTCCTAAGTTAGCGGAAAGTGAGACTTTGTGAGAAAAAAAACAAAAAAAAATCAATATCCGCTAACTTATGCAAAAAAAAAAAAATTCTAGGAACTCGCCATGCCCCTCATTGAATACCTTGGGGTGTCTTCTTTCCAAAGTGGGGTCACATGTGGGGTATTTATACTGCCCTGGCTTTTTAGGGGCCCGAAAGTGTGAGAAGAAGTCTGGGATCCAAATGTCTAAAAATCCCCTCCTAAAAGGAATTTGGGCCCCTTTGCGCATCTAGGCTGCAAAAAAGTGTGACACATCTGGTATCGCCGTACTCAGGAGAAGTTGGGGAATGTGTTTTGGGGTGTCATTTTACATATACCCATGCTGGGTGAGAAAAATATCTTGGTCAAATGCCAACTTTGTATAAAAAAATGGGAAAAGTTGTCTTTTGCCAAGATATTTCTCTCACCCAGCATGGGTATATGTAAAATGACACCCCAAAACACATTCCCCAACTTCTCCTGAGTACGGCGATACCACATGTGTGACACTTTTCTGCTGCCAAGGTGGGCAAAGGGGCACATATTCCAAAGTGCACCTTTCGGATTTCACCGGTCATTTTTTACACATTTTGATTGCAAAGTACTTCTCACACATATGGGCCCCTAAATTGCCAGGGCAGTATAACTACGCCACAAGTGACCCCATTTTGGAAAGAAGACACCCCAAGGTATTCCGTGAGGGGCATGGCGAGTTCCTAGAATTTTATTTTTTGTCGCAAGTTAGTGGAATATGAGACTTTGTAAGGAAAAAAGAGAAAGAAAAAAAAAATCATCATTTTCCGCTAACTTGTGACAAAAAATAAAAAATTCTAGGAACTCGCCGTGCCCCTCACGGAATACCTTGGGGTGTCTTCTTTCCAAAATGGGGTCACTTGTGGCGTAGTTATACTGCCCTGGCAATTTAGGGGCCCAAATGTGTGAGAAGAACTTTGCAATCAAAATGTGTAAAAAATGGCCTGCAAAATCTGAAAGGTGCACTTTGGAATATGTGCCCCTTTGCCCACCTTGGCAGCAAAAAAGTGTGACACATCTGGTATCGCCGTACTCAGGAGAAGTTGGGGAATGTGTTTTGGGGTGTCATTTTACATATACCCATGCTGGGTGAGAAAAATATCTTGGCAAAAGACAACTTTTCCCATTTTTTTATACAAAGTTGGCATTTGACCAAGATATTTTTCTCACCCAGCATGGGTATATGTAAAATGACACCCCAAAACACATTCTCCAACTTCTCCTGAGTACGGCGATACCAGATGTGTCACACTTTTTTGCTGCCAAGGTGGGCAAAGGGGCCCAAATTCCAAAGTGCACCTTTTGGATTTCACCGGTCATTTTTTACACATTTTGATTGCAAGGTACTTCTCACACATTTGGGCCCCTAAATTGCCAGGGCAGTATAACTACCCCACAAGTGACCCCATTTTGGAAAGAAGACACCCCAAGGTATTCTGTGAGGGGCATGGTGAGTTCCTAATTTTTTTTATTTTTTGTCGCAAGTTAGTGGAATATGAGACTTTGTAAGGAAAAAAAAAATAATAAAAAATCATCATCATTTTCCGTTAACTTGTGACAAAAAATAAAAAGTTCTATGAACTCACTATGCCCATCAGCGAATACCTTAGGGTGTCTACTTTCCGAAATGGGGTCATTTGTGGGGTTTTTCTACTGTCTGGGCATTGTAGAACCTCAGGAAACATGACAGGTGCTCAGAAAGTCAGAGCTGTTTCAAAAAGCGGAAATTCACATTTTTGTACCATAGTTTGTAAATGCTATAACTTTTACCCAAACCATTTTTTTTTTTGCCCAAACATTTTTTTTTTTATCAAAGACATGTAGAACAATAAATTTGGTGAAAAATTTATATATGGATGTAGTTTTTTTTGCAAAATTTTACAGCTGAAAGTGAAAAATGTCATTTTTTTGCAAAAAAATCGTTACATTTTGATTAATAACAAAAAAAGTAAAAATGCCAGCAGCAATGAAATACCACCAAATGAAAGCTCCATTAGTGAGAAGAAAAGGAGGTAAAATTCATTTGGGTGGTAAGTTGCATGACCGAGCGATAAACGGTGAAAGGAGTGTAGTGCTGAAGTGTAAAAAGTGCTCTGGTCATGAAGGGGGTTTCACCTAGCGGGGCTGAAGTGGTTAAGTACAACGCTGCTTCCATTGACTTCAACAGTAGTAAGCGGGTTCCCTCCGGTGCAGCGTAGTTCTGGTGCCATCTTCCAGCGATGGAGCGACACTGAACAGCGGATCAGCGGGGGTGCGGATGTCAGACCCCGCAAATTAGCTAGTGATGGCCTATCCTGAGGATTAGAAAAACACGGACGCTACCTTCCTATATATTATATTTTTTTTTTTTACTCTGATCAGTATTATACACACATATTACGACAGGTGTCACTAGTGTCCGGGATCGCAGTAGCGCCAGTGCAGGGCTTATTCTATAGCATGATAAAAAGCCATATTGCTGTAACCATGACAACCAGAATAATAACCTGAATGTCTCATGACCCAGAAACCCTCTGTTAGGCCGGGTTCACATCACTGTTTAGCTTTCCAGTCTTCTGAACCATCAGATAAAACGTATATATTGAGCTTCAGTTATGCTCAGTCAGCATCCGTTTGCTCTTAAAATCACGGATCCGTCTTTTTCCAGCGTCCGTTATGAGGCTGTTCACATCTCATTTTTGCCGTACGTCAGGTGTATACGTTTAGACACCCAGTAAAAACACCTATAAAAAATTATGCAATTCAGTGGTTATCGATCCTTCTTTTTGAATGTATATGTTTAACAGATGTGCATACGCTTCAATACATTTGTGTCCGTTTTTTAACAAAACAGATACATTTTTGTGAAACTTTTCTTTTTTTAAAATAAAGATTTGAAGTAGGGATGAGCGAACCCGAACTGTATAGTTCGGGTTCGTACCGAATTTTGGGGTGTCCGTGACACGGACCCGAACCCGGACATTTTCGTAAAAGTCCGGGTTCGGGTTCGGTGTTCGTCGCTTTCTTGGCGCTTTTTGAAAGGCTGCAAAGCAGCCAATCAACAAGCGTCATACTACTTGCCCCAAGAGGCCGTCACAGCCATGCCTACTATTGGCATGGCTGTGATTGGCCAGTGCAGCATGTGACCCAGCCTCTATTTAAGCTGGAGTCACATAGCGCCGCCCGTCACTCTGCTCTGATTAGCGTAGGGAGAGGTTGCAGCTGCGACAGTAGGGCGAGATTAGGCAGATTAACTCCTCCAAAAGACTTCATTCAGAGATCGATCTGCAGCTGTGGATGATTGAACTGCTGCTATTCAATTGCTCACTGTTTTTAGGCTGCCCAGAGCGTTTGTCAGTCACTTTTTTCTGGAGTGATCGGCGGCCATTTTGTGTCTTGTGGTGCGCCAGCACAAGCTGTCACCAAGTGCATTTAACCCTCAATGGTGTGGTTGTTTTTTGGCTAAATCCTACATCAGGGTGAAGCTGTCACACCAAGTGCATTTAACCAGCAATAGTCTGGTTATTTTTTGGCCATATACTACATCAGGAGCAAGCTGCGCCTGTCACCAAGTGCATTTAACCCTCAGTAGTGTGGTTGGTCAAGCTGTCACACGAAGTGCATTTAACCATCAATAGTGTGGTTATTTTTTGGCCATATCCCAGTCTAATTCTGTCAGTAAACCTATACCTGTCACCCAGCGCCTAAATACTAGGCCTCAAGTTTATATCCAGCTAAATCTGTCATTACTGCTGTACTGTTGTGGCTGGTAAAGTTATTTAGTGTCCGTCAAAGCACAGTTTTTGTTCTGGGTTGAAATACAATTCCCAATTTAGCAATTTCCTAATTTAGTGGTTTCTGCTGTATCAGGCCTACTTTAAATACATCCCTAAAAGGGTATATCAGAATAAAGGTGCTGATAGGGTCATTCTCAATAACTTCACACACACGCTACTGTGCATATCCCAGTCTAATTCTGTCCGTAAAACGTATACCTGTCACCCAGCGCCTAAATACTAGGCCTCAAATTCATAGTCAGCTAAATCTGTGGTTACTGCTGTGCCTGTATTAGTGTAATACGGTACCTAAATAGATAGCCAGATAGTGTTAGGTGTCTGTAAAAAAAGGCCTGAATTTGAATTCAATACATTGGGCCAAATAATATTTTTGTTGTTGTGGTGAACGATAACAATGAGGAAAACATCTAGTAAGGGACTCGGACGCGGACATGGTCGTGGTGGTGTTAGTGGACCCTCTGGTGCTGGGAGAGGACGTGGCCGTTCTGCCACATCCACACGTCCTAGTGTACCAACTACCTCAGGTCCCAGTAGCCGCCAGAATTTACAGCGATATATGGTGGGGCCCAATGCCGTTCTAAGGATGGTAAGGCCTGAGCAGGTACAGGCATTAGTCAATTGGGTGGCCGACAGTGGATCCAGCACGTTCACATTATCTCCTACCTAGTCTTCTGCAGAAAGCACACAGATGGCGCCTGAAAACCAAGCCCATCAGTCTGTCACATCACCCCCATGCATATCAGGGAAACTGTCTGAGCCTCAAGTTATGCAGCAGTCTCTTATGCTGTTTGAAGACTCTGCTGGCAGGGTTTCCCAAGGGCATCCACCTAGCCCTTCCCCAGCGGTGGAAGACATAGAATGCACTGACGCACAACCACTTATGTTTCCTGATGATGAGGACATGGGAATTCCACCTCAGCAAGTCTCTGATGATGACGAAACACGGGTGCCAACTGCTGCGTCTTTCTGCAGTGTGCAGACTGAACAGGAGGTCAGGGATCAAGACTGGGTGGAAGACGATGCAGGGGACGATGAGGTCCTAGACCCCACATGGAATGAAGGTCGTGCCACTGACTTTCACAGTACCGAGGAAGAGGCAGTGGTGAGACCGAGCCAACAGCGTAGCAAAAGAGGGAGCAGTGGGCAAAAGCAGAACACCCGCCGCCAAGAGACTCCGCCTGCTACTGACCGCTGCCATCTGGGACCGAGCACCCCAAAGGCAGCTTCAAGGAGTTCCCTGGCATGGCACTTCTTCAAACAATGTGCTGACGACAAGACCCGAGTGGTTTGCACGCTGTGCAATCAGAGCCTGAAGCGAGGCATTAACGTTCTGAACCTGAGCACAACCTGCATGACCAGGCACCTGCATGCAAAGCATGAACTGCAGTGGAGTAAACACCTTAAAAACAAGGAAGTCACTCAGGCTCCCCCTGCTACCTCTTCTGCTGCTGCCGCCTCGGCCTCTTCCTCCGCCTCTGGAGGAACGTTGGCACCTGCCGCCCAGCAAACAGGGGATGTACCACCAACACCACCACCACCTCCGTCACCAAGTGTCTCAACCATGTCACACGGCAGCGTTCAGCTCTCCATCTCACAAACATTTGAGAGAAAGCGTAAATTCCCACCTAGCCACCCTCGATCCCTGGCCCTGAATGCCAGCATTTCTAAACTACTGGCCTATGAAATGCTGTCATTTAGGCTGGTGGACACAGACAGCTTCAAACAGCTCATGTCGCTTGCTGTCCCACAGTATGTTGTTCCTAGCCGGCACTACTTCTCCAAGAGAGCCGTGCCTTCCCTGCACAACCACTACAGAACAGAACCACTTCACCACCAATGACTGGGCCTCCATGCGAGACCTGTGTGCCCTGTTGCGCTGTTTCGAGTACTCCACCAACATGGCCAGTGGCGATGACGCCGTTATCAGCGTTACAATACCACTTCTATGTCTCCTTGAGAAAACACTTAGGGCGATGATGGAAGAGGAGGTGGCCCAGGAGGAGGAGGAGGAGGAGGAGGAAGAGGGGTCATTTTTAGCACTTTCAGGCCAGTCTCTTCGAAGTGACTCAGAGGGAGGTTTTTTGCAACAGCAGAGGCCAGGTACAAA